>NC_042494.1:166103075-166128750 GCF_005508785.2 Acyrthosiphon pisum | reverse complement strand
AGTACAAATACATATTGCTTAAGTAATTTTTATTTTGTTTATCCAAAATTACATAAAACATATTAATATTAGTGTACGGACTGAAAATTAACTAGGCTTTACTAGAGAAAAATCTAAAAAAAAGTTTATGTATATAATATCATATAATATTCATTATTCTTTGATTTTATCCGTTGGAGAAATGTGTATAATAGTAAAATGCCCGTTTTATAATGATATTTATTCAGTTTATAAATTTGTTTTCTGCCAGGGGTGCCGGAACGATTTTTTTGCTGTGGGGGCAAAATATTTCAAGCTTTATTCTAGAGGGCATAGGAGCAAAAATAGTGGTGTTTAATTTTTGGTGCTTACTCTCCACCCCTCCCCAATTTTTACAGCACCTATGCTGGGAAAAAAAGTATAATTAAATTTTTTTCTTAGAAATATTTATTAAACAAATTCAAATCATGTTGGTATAAAAATTTATTAACAATACAAATTACAGTTGTAATTAACTTTTTCACATACACAGTTTCTTTGTTGTACAATCTTTAATCAAAAATCCCATAACTATATTTTATTATACAATATTAATAAATATAATATACAGTTCAAATTTTAATGAATAATTTACATTTTACCAAATACACTTTTTCTCTTTGTTGTACGGCTAATGAACTCTTTTAAGATATCATCCAAGGAAATCTCATACAAAATAGTTTGGTTTAAGCGTAGTAGTAACAAATGAGTCAAACGCTTTTGACTCATAGTTGAACGTGTATAGGTTTTTAAAACGCCTGAGCCCACTAAATGACCTTTCTGGTGTGGCTGATGCTGCAGGTATTGTGTATAACAGTATAATAAGCCGTTCAACTTGGTTCATCAATTGACGTGAAGTTTCTGGCAACATTTTAAATATTTCAACAATATCTTTTATTGTTGCTGAGGGATTATCAGAATTTAAAATATTAGGAACCATTATTAATTGAGCAGCTAATTGATCTACATTAAAATCAGTTACGTGAATACCGAGAAGTTTTTTTATTTCACTTATTTCAATTTTATCTCTATTGATTGAACGCATCAAAATAGTTTACATTGATACTACTTTGTCTAATCCAGACTGAGTGAATCTTTCATTTAATTCGTTCAACAAACAATAAATTAAAGCAAAAAATTCTCTTTTTAAAAGAATTCTTAATATGTTTTTGCGTTTTGATGAATCTAAGATTGTATTGCTTACAAATCTGATTAAATTTAGAGCATCATTAGCAAAATCTACAGTTTTAATAGTATCACTCAATGCTAAGTCCAATGAATGATTTGAACAATGAATAAATATAGATTTAGGTTGTATATCAGAAATTCGCTTTTGTACTCCACTTCTATGACCAGACATAGTTGCCGCTCCGTCAAAACAAAGTCCTCTAACATTTTCAAAACTAAGACACATACGTGTCAATAAATCAGTGATGCAAGAAAATAATGTTTCAGCATTTCCACTTGGAGGATTATACATACCCAAAACAATTTTGTTTATATTTAAAGAAATTGTATTTAAAAAACGAAAACAAATGCTAAACTATTCCTGACCAGAAATTAGTTTGATATTATAATTATAGAAGTGCGACGAGCATGCCATAGCAGCATTTCTTGGATTTTTTTTTCCTATCTGTGCTCAGTGCAATGTGTATTCTTAGTATTTTAAATTACTAATAGATATAATATATTACTTGCTGAACAAAATAATAGAATAATATTTAGGTAATGTACTATTGTGGGCTAAATGTAAATATAATTAGGCCATGAAGTCGTGGGGGCCTTGCCCCCACAGTATTTATCTTGTGGGGGCAATTGCCCCCACTGCCCCCATTGTTCCGGCGCCCCTGTTTTCTGCATCATATAATCCCCAAATTGTATAGGTACAAGGTACTATACAATTATTTGTATAATACAATTTATTAGTTTCTAATAAAACATAGTTTAAATATATACGTTGTATAGGGTATACCTAATGATGAATTACATTTTGGAGAATACTGGTTTCATGGAAAATTAGCTCGTGGTAGAAATGAAGCTGAAGAACTATTGAAACAGTATCAGCATTTTGGAGCCGGTACATTTTTAGTAAGACAAAGTGATACATTCATTGGCGATTATTCCCTATCATTCTGGTAAATAAATACAGTAAATCATTACTTTAACCACAGAATAGATTAAATTCTGTGCTTTAAACATTACATATTAATTTATCTATTTGTAAATTTATAGGCATCTAGGTAAAGTAAACCACTGCAGAATACGTTCAAAGCATGATAGAGGTCAAATAAAGTATTATTTGATAGATGGTGCTGCATTTGACAGTTTATATAGTTTGATAACTTATTATCGTACATATCCATTACGTATACAAGTAAATTGCTATAAATTTAAAATTTTACATCCAAGTTTAAATACATATATTCATCACATAAACTAATAATTATTTAATTTTAGGAATGCTATATTATTTTGAATGAACCTGTACCTCAGCCTTTAAAGCATGAAGGGATGAGTTGGTATCTTCCTCATGTTTGTAGAAGTCGAGCAGAGGCATTATTGCGACGAGTACCACAAGAAGGTGCATTTTTGGTGCGACCATGTGAAAATGACAAACATCTTTATGCTATTTCATTTAGGTAAATTAAGAAAAAAATATTTGCTGTATTTGTTATAAACCAATTAAAAAATATTTGTAAATGCTATTATTTTAGAGCTGAAAAGAAGATTAAACACTGTCGCATTAAACTTGAAGGGCGATTGTACACTATTGGTGTAAAACAGTTTGAAAGCCTAGTGGAACTTATAAAGTATTATGAACAAAATTATTTATATAAAAAAATTAAACTATGGTATCCTGTAAATGAAGATATTGTACAAAGAATGGGAACTGTGAGTATAATATACATAATATATTGAAACATTATTTAAAAATTATTATTTATTTATGAAATTAAACATAGGTTTGTTATAAGATTATAATTTTAAAATGATTATCAGTCATCTTTTACATTGTATATTATTACTTATTAATTAATTATTTTATTTTATTACTTAGTAATTGGAGTGGGTAGGATTAAGTAGTTTAATTTTGAAACAGTTTGCCCATTCCATATTGGCATAACCTGGGGTGTAGCGATTGATTTCTTTTGTTGAACTGCAGCTGATTTAGTACTTGGTAAACCCATAATTCCCAAAGCTGGCACACAATCTGAACAAAGTGGTATAGGTTGAAGTGGTTTGTTTGCTTTAACTGTTGGGGCTTTAACTGTTTTGCCATTACAGTCAGCTTGTGGTGGTTGACCAAATGTTAGATGCATTGGGCTTGATGTCAGTGATTTTAAATCTATTGGTGGTTCACCTGGATTCAAATAAAACATCAATGTTTGCGGTGGTTTTAATTTGTCTTGTGTTTCTAATGGTTTAGATTTGTCATGAGTTTCTAATGGTTTGGATTTGTCTTGTGTTTCTAATAGTTTGAATTTGTCATGTGTTTCTAATGGTTTTGATTTTTCAAATTTATTATGTTCTGGTTTTATTGAGTCTTTTATTGTCACTTGTTGGGAACCTTCTGCCTGTTCTGAACCCTTGTAAAAACTGCCTCCACTTATAATGTGCATTAAATTAAAACCACTTTTACCAGAATCTGCTTGTTGTTGAATTGGTTGAGGCTTATTTTCTGTTATGGAATAATCATTTTGGATCATATTGGTATATACTGGTAACATAACCATTGAATTTGGATCGTAATAATAAAGTGGTTGTGTTTGTGTTTGCAGAGTAGACTTCTGACTTCCTTTGTAACTTCCTGGTGGAGTGGTCAAACTTGGTTGAGAATAGTAAATTCCAGAATTATCATATGCCTGTTGCTTAATATCTCCATGGGTTCCGAAACCCGCAAAATAACCTTGGTTAAACGAATTTGGTGGTTGTTGAATTTGTGATGGGCGATTGTAATTAACTTGTGTATCATATAATGATCCAAAAATTGATGGATTATATCCAACTAACCTCAATGGTTTGTTTGATAATTGTTGGCTTTTGGATTTTAAATGTCCGTGACTTGGTTGATAGCTTTCTTGCCGTTCCATTTCTATAGAATCAGTTTCAACTACTTTTAGTGGCTTATCAGATAATGCACTATTAAAATTTAACCGAGGATCAGTCTGCTCATGATCTCCATTGATATTTTGTATCATTTTAACAATATCTTTTTTCATAGCTTCATCATCATTATATTTGAAATCATCTGTATTTACTGGATTTGGTTTTTTAAAAGGAATTGTAAATTCTGTTTGCTTAATTGTGATTCCCTCGTCTTGAATTAATATTTGATCCGTTGCCTGTTCGTCTTTTACATCATCTTTACGATCTTCAGTTTGGTTTGTGCTGACATGTTCTGTTATTTTAATAGGCTTTTCAGTGCTCTCTGCCAAATTATATTCATCTTTGGAGTCCATCTCAATTGGTTTTATAGATATTTGTTCTTGTGTATTTAAGGGTTCTACAATAATTGGCGATGCTTCTGAAGACACAGTTGATTCCTTTGAAACATCAGTTTGTGTATCATATACAGGATTGTTTAAAGATATCTTGAACGGTGAAGCACCAATTTTGGTATTAACATCCGTTTGTAATCCATTAGATTTATCAACACGGTAATTAACAATCCTCATATCTCCATTAGAATCAGCTATGTTATAATATGATCCAATTTTTTCTCCATTCTTGTTTTCTTCTTGTGGTGGTTTGTAGTCCAAGGTAGGTTTATTATCTTGCACATAGTAGTGAAAACGGTATTGTGGAATCTGTAATTCAACCATATTGATCAATGTATTAATTAATACTAAAATGCAGTGGCGGGCCAAAAGGCTCAATTTTTACGCAGCTGCGTCAACTTTTCAAATGGGGTTGTGCCACCCTGTGACTGACACAGAATTACATGTCCGACCTCTTAGTTCTTTCGACCACATTTTATTTACATCCTAACTTTGTTAAAATTAAAAATGTGTTGGTGGTGGTAAGTACTTAATCATGAAAATGCGATATTTAAAATTTATGTTTAGTCCGCCACTGCTAAAATATATACTTA
The DNA here is from genome assembly GCF_005508785.2 of Acyrthosiphon pisum. Lineage (NCBI taxonomy): Eukaryota > Metazoa > Arthropoda > Insecta > Hemiptera > Aphididae > Acyrthosiphon > Acyrthosiphon pisum. The sequence goes on along the minus strand of NC_042494.1, from coordinate 166,123,640 downwards.
TTAAAATTTATTTATTACCTCTTGTATTTTGGATATTCCTCTTATTCCTGGTACCCTGGTTGATTCTACTCTAGTCATAACTACAATGAGTACAAGTATCTGAAAATTACACAAGTTCAATTAGTTTGAATCAAATTTATATTATATAATCTATGCATAATAATATGTAGTCTAATAATTATCACTGTTAGAGTGAAGAATATTGAGATTTGTTTTGCTAAAAGAAAAAAATTATTTTTTACATTATTAAATCATATAACATTTTTTAGCTAAATTGGGCCAATCCTCTAAAAAAAATGGTCCTAAAGAGATGATGATGTGGTTTGTGGATTAAAAATGCGTTCTGAAATTATACTCATCACATATTGCTTACTATATATAAATTTAATTTTTACTGCCTTTTCTGAAGTTTTTGATTAGTTAAGCATTCCTTGTACATTATTGTGGATGAAATATTTGAATACTTTCTATTTAAAAATTATTTTAAGTAATATACATTTTAATATTAATTTGGTTTATTATAAATTGTTTAAGCATATATATATTAATAAGTTAAAAATAATTAGAATTTATTTGGTCATTTTAAAAAGACCCGCATGTGTTGTCTCCGTCTTACTAATGCATAATACTATATCAAAATGAACGTTCAACAGTTCCAATTTTGTGTAGTTAGTTTAAATATTAGAGTGAATATCTACCTATTATCAAACTTAAATGTAAGAACATTATGTTGCTATCTGTATGTATGATTTTACGATATTTTAATTTTGAAGTGAGTAATGACTATGAGTATGTAAAATATTATAAGTATTTGAAAATTCTCGAAATTCAGTTGAAAATTAAAATATCGTAAAAAACCAACGAGAGAACAAAGCTGATAATGTTAATTCTACACACTTTTCTGTGGTACGACCGTATTGACTTTTAAGTTGATAACTGTTAGAAGTATTATAAAAATAATTATTATCGTATGCCGGTTGAAATCGGAAATATCCATCGGCTTTTGGAAAAACTGATTACATTATGTCTGAAGGAGTTGTGAAGTAATTTGTTATTACTTATTCGGTTGGTTGGGTGAGGGGGTCCAACGCCTAAAATATTCGTGTGGCGGTATGTACCTACATAGACGCTTGCCTACTACATATAGCCTACATATAGCCAAATAGGTACCTATTAATCAAATCTTTGTGAAATTGTTATAATCCGTATATTTTAACTAGGTACTATTTACTTAATTATTTATCATTTACGTAATATACTACACTCATGATTCATAAACATCGAATACTTGAACTTAAAAAATAAGTTTTCATGTGTGTTATACATTTTACGTCTGTTGTTATAAGAACTAAGAAGACAAAAAGTATAGTCTCATAAAAACAAAATATTTGTATGCTTCACTAGGCACCCTATAGTTATAAACCACCTGTCTTGTAAAAAAGGCGCGTACCTAAAAAATAATAATATTTGTAAGCATTGTAACCATTCAACAATAGAATTGGTTTTTTATGTTATTCGACTACCTCAGGTGGCAGGTAGCAGGTAGTCTATAATTATAATCCTTTTTGATATAGTAATTATTTTTAACGTTTGATTTTGGACTGCAGTATAATATGTTTATGACACATTGTTATACGGTTAAGCGTCTACTTCATCATTAAAATTTGTAAATACTATCGATTATTATTATTTTTATTGTTCCTCAAATGCCAAAACAAAAATAGTAAAACAAATATGGTACTTATAAGACATTCATAACTTAATACATGTGTCATTGACCAATGTGTTATTTTTGTTAGGTAGGTAATTATTGTACTATCGTGTGAAATACTAAAATAACAGGTATTTTACCTCATATTTTACAGTAGTTAATTTGGTATCAAGCGTATTATCGTACTATTCATTTTGAAGTTGGGTCCATTTTAATTTGTAAATTTAATATTTATAAGTAAATAATGAATAAATTATATTGAGTATTTATACATAATAGACGCATTAAAAAAAAATCATCATACGTTATGTTTGTTTTGAATCTAAAATTAATAATTAAATGACATTAAATTAGCAGAAAAATTTAAATTTAAAAATAGCTATTACTATTATTAATTGTATAGTTACGATCGTGTAGAATTTTATGAATTATTATACAATTAGATTTACCTACAACATTTACCTACTTTTTTTATAATAATAATAAAAATCATTTAGAATTTAGAATTTAGTTTTCACTATTCAAAATATTTTTATTATCTTCAATTGTTATACCCATATAATTTTATATTTTCCCGTAGTTATGTATTATACTATTTACTATTTGCTTAAATAATGCTTGGGGATTTAGAGATACCTACCTAAGCGTATTACATAGTAGATACATGAATAATATTTTTTACAGTGCGTAGGTTCTTAATATTAACTGCAAATATATTAAAATACGTTATGATAACATTACCTAATACCTAGTACCATTTATTATAAATACTGTATTTATAATCAATGCTAGTGCCTACATTATTATTGTACAATATAGAGTTAAAAATATTATCCTGAAACAGTGTATTTATAATACGTGTCCATAAATAGAGATTTAAATTTAAGTTACACGTATATTTGTCTATGTTGAATATTTATTATATTACAATCTTAGATAATCATAATATAATTTATTTATTTTTGTTTGGAAATTAGTTTATATTTTGTTATGTCTTTTACAACAATAGTCTGTTATATTATTACAATATTTAAATCTAACTATAATTGTAATTAGCACAATAATTTCTATATACAACCGCCCACAACACATAGCAAAACATTGTTGTTTTAATTTTATGATATTTTTAAAATCATAATTTTCATCTTTTCGTCATAATAATTAAAAATTATAGACAAGAGAGTTACTGCGCTAAAAAAAAATATTCTGTTTAGAATAATATTAACTTTGCGGCTGCCCGCGTAAGTATAACCCCTCGGAAATAATGTGCTACGGCAGCCGGCGGCCTAAAAATTCTTGAAACATAATTTTTCAACCGCCGCGCCAGCGACTGTAAAGTGTAAACCTCGGTGTAAACGTATTAGATAAATATAGTAAAATTGTGTATATTATATTGAGAATGTTTTTAAATGTGGATAGATTCTGTGAATGCAAACATGTAAACAAATTTAAAAATGTACATCCCTAAGGTGTAAAAAAAGTAGCTAAACTGATCATGTTTCTCACCTGTACGACATTCTTTAACGACAACTTCATCTTTCTCATTGTTGTAACCGCAGACAGAACCCTGCTGTTTGAATGAAATAATTATACTGATGCGTGTAGCTCGTCATCAACCCCCTTTTATAATCTTCATCCTTGACTTCTCCACTGCCACCACCTCCCCACTACCTGCTTGTCCTTGGCCACTAGAAATATTCCATTAGGAATTCTCATGTGATGTGAATGATGTGATGTTTATTTAAATGCGTGTATCCTATGTGATTGAAAAATTATCTATTCTTAAAGCTATTTTCACAATTTATTGGTATGGTAAATTGTGTAAACAAAGTGCTTATTTATTTTTAAGGTAATTAGTTAAAATACAGTAATACCGTTATCGAAACGAGTCGCCCTAGTAAGTGCATGAATGGATAAAGTTTATTGTATACTTTTAATACACCTTGATGATTTGGATATGTTCCGCTTCCCCCCTCGTGCCATAAATATCTTTGAGTATAATTCTGTATACTGGACACTGGTACTTCGGGTTTTCCAGTTGATTACTGCCACTGCATCTAAACGTGACATGCTATATAGTAATATTAGAACGAGTTTCCTCTGTGTTTATTCAATAAATATACTTGAGTTAAAATGTGGTTTAAAAGAATTTAAAATCAATATTATTTTCAGATAAGTACTGAATTCCCGATCACAATTCACAAATTGTATTCAATGTAAACATATTATTTAACTTTAAAAAAAAAAACGAAATATAATTGTACTTTTTTGCTAATTTATCTTTTAAATTATGAGTTAACCGATGTCCGATGAATGTATTTATAACTGTAGCTTGCTAAAATTGTAGTAGTAAATAGTTAATGGTAGATTGGTAATCAATTTAGACCTTTCCGGCTTTCCCACACTGCCCTGGGCGGTTTCTCGAACACTGTTGATGCGTTATTTACACTAAAATACTTAATTCTACCTTTTTTAGTAATTGAAAAATATAAAATCAAATAAATAAAAAATGATGTATGTAATTATTTAACAATATACAAAATATACATAATAGTAATAATATTCATAATAATTTAAACTATTCATTTATATGATTTGTTTCTGTTTGTAAATAACGTGTAATAGTTTATAGACACTTATTATGTGCATATATTTTGTGCAGGGACACCAACATCGTACATAATTTATAAAACAAAAAATCATTTTTAAAAGTAATAATTTATTACTTGTTACTTATTGTGTGCAGTACGTACATTTTTTCATGAACTGTTTTTTAAATAATATTAAATTGTTTTATATTATATTTTGTTTTATAATATTTTTTTTATCATGATTTTTTTTATTAGGCACTGTTATAATAGTGAACAATATGCTAATTGATAATAATATTAATACACACAAGAAACACAGAGTGATGAGACCTCTCAGTGGAGGTACTTCGTAAAAATATAGTTATAGCTAACATAAATGCACTTGCATTTACGTTTTTACATAATTTTACACAATAGGTAATGAATTATAATATAATAATTTTAAACTAATAATATAATATAATTATATACTCATGTGAGCTGGTCACAACACCACTGCAGTCTTTTTTAACTCTTTTGGGGATTACCAGGTATGGATATGGATGTGAGTTGGGAAATAAGTGGATTGGGATGACTAATGACGATATAATCGGTTATTGAATCGTTAATAATGATGTTTGGCTAATTCTGTGACTATTGATATTTTTAAATCAGGGTTGATGGATTTATTTGAGACATAGAAATTAGAAATATAGAATGGAGCTTTTGAAATGGTAATTGATCTTTTTATTTAATGTGATGTAGCCAGGTAACTAGATAAGACGCGACGGTCGATGTGAATACCAAGGTAACGTACACATTGAGCTATAGGTTATTTTTTATTTCATAATTAAAATATTTTTAATGGTTTTTATTTATTAAAATAAATATTGTAATTTTTAGTGTAACTTAAAGATTCCATATTAAAATTTAAAAAAAATGGTAGCATATAATTTAAGGTTGAAAAGTAATACTATAGGTATTGATATTAAGATACCTAGGAATTTAATTAAAACTTTGAAAGGGTCATATTATACTTATACGAGAACGTGGGTTGGGTATCGCGTACCTATCTATAAAATCGTTTGTATATCGTTTCATTCAATATAGTCGTATATATATCGTGACTACTGATCTGTGTTATGTAATTTGGACCTACGCGGATGGTGAATCCTATCATTACCAATATAAAATATATTTAATGAGGAAAACTGAAAATAATGATTATTTGGTAGATAATTGCATTCGCAACAACAATAATTTTAAAATATTTTTATGAAACTATACAGCGTCAAATTTATAGAAGATGCGTTCAAAATTATAATAAATAATAATATATTAATATACTAAAAGAGTATTCATAGTATTCATTTTCATTTTTTATTTAAATAAAATATTATACTGAACATTATTTATGAAAATATTTTTTACTTATTTACATCTTTCAAAAAAATAATGTTTATAACAGTATTATTCTTTTTCACCCTTCCGATCTTCGGCGTATAGTCTTTTGTAGACTTGTAGTTTTTATAAGATACGTTTATTCGTGTCTGGTTATTGTAACCATCATTATTTTAAAAAAAAAACCTAGACGTCTTGTGGTTTCACCCTCAGATATTACATTATGTTTGTTATTATGTGAATCACATAATATTATACAGCCATGCTCCTGGAGATACAACACGGGAGATGAAAACGCTAAGCTACCACCACATAACCGGTTTAGGCATAAATAACAAAATCTGTATCCCGTCACCTATTGAGGCAATATAATTTAAAAATTCCAAGATCAGGTTTCTCAAACACTAAATAATAATGAAAAAAAAGAGTTCTAATGATGTATTGTTACAAAAGGTAGGTATATCAAACCGTTCGACCCTTATTAAAGGTTCATCGAACTTAAAATGACCTCTAATTTGAAGTTTTTAATCTTTCTAGTGTCTGTGTTGGGTTAATAAAAAATTAATTTTTTTAGATAATATCGTTTATACTATTGTCTATTTATAATATTATATTGTAGGCGGCCCCGGAATGGAATGGACTAAAATATGTTTATGCATAATTTAATAGGACGTAGTTGTAGTGTCGGAGTCACTTGAAATTAATTATTAATCTGTCCCCAGATGAATATCAATAGGTAAATACCAGGTATGATTGAATTTTGTCATTATGAAAGTTTGAAACAATTATTATTTTATTGAAATATTTTATTGGTCTTTCGTTTTTATTTTTATCTTACCAAAACATTGAAAATATAAAAATGTGTTTTTATTTTATTTACCATAATATAGTTTATTTATGTAAATTGCAAGGCTGAGCAAGTTATCGATATATTTTTTAACTCAGTTAAATTAATAGACATTTTTAATATATAAACTAAGTTTAAATTAAATTAACAAATACTACTAACTTAACTTAAATTTATAAGTTCAGTTAATTTTCAAAAAAAAAAAAAAAATGCATTGAAAAAGTATTAAAATACGTGGTAATCACTTGGATAGTAATATACCTATGAATATAGATATATAGGTATATTATTATGTAATTAGCTATTACTAATTAATTGTAATATGTATGTAATTTAAAACCTTAGGGCTATATGATACAGCATTACAGTCTTATATTTCTTGTTGGGTTCATTTAAAATATTTTTAATTTAAATTTCAGTGTAAATGTGCTTATTGTATACCTATTGTTTAACATTAGTAGTTCATAAAATAAATTACTCGAACATTTATAAATTATAAAAAAAACTACTATGTTAATTCTACTTATAATATGTCAATATGAGGTGAATATTAATATCTATCCGTTCGACCACCGCTGGCCGAGTAATATAAATACATAGATTGGGCTGACGGTATTGTAGGTCTACCAGTAAGTACCGGTATTTAAAAATTGTTTGATATTTTTGAATACCGGTACACCGAGATTCAATAATTATCGTTGTTACCGAAAATACCATGCCACGGTAATTACCTAAAATCCGGTATACCTACATTTATTATTTTTATATAATCATAAATCACAATGACATAAACAATGTTACCTTTAAATTGTATAAGAGATCAATTTACTCTAATTCAACAAACTAACGGAGCTAAACGTGATCTGCTGAGCGTAAAATGTGCTATGTTTACGCACTTGTAAGACGGGGACAACTAATGTCCAGGAGCGGATTGGCCTATCGGGAAATCGGGAAACTTCCGGATGGGCCGATTCTTGTGAGGGCCGGCAGGGCTGGTATAATTATTATAATATATTTACAAAAACAAATTATATTTTTATAATTTAAGCATAAAATATATTAAGACAATCAAATACCTACGAAGGTATTATTTTTAATACCTTAAACTATTGCAATTCATAGAAGGAATTTTGGTATTATTTTCCCTCCAATTCATGCTTATGTATTATTTAGAAATCTGTGGTATTGGTATTTTATTATTTATTTTTTATATTGTTTGGTAGAATTCAGTTAGTTGCGTGATAATATTGATAACCTTATTTTATCATTATTTATGTGTATTTTGATTTTGAACTTTTTTACACAAACGAGTTACTGAGTCAGTTACAATACTTACAAACGTGTGTTTAGTGTAAAAATTTAATTGAACTGTGCAATTTAAATGATGTGTGAAGCTGGTAAAAACGAAAGAAGGGTGCTGAAAAGGTATACGAGAAAAAAAGAAATAACTGTTAATGGGAACTATTTACGTGGAACATTGTTTTAGATTTCCAATCCTAAGCTATAAAAGTCGAACATTTTATAAATTTTGAATTTAATAAATTTTGTCATAATTCGAACATTAAATGCATGTGCGCCTATGTATTTTTAATATTTTTAAATTGGTATTGTAACAATATATCAGGAGCCTTGTATTAAATTTTCACGCTTTTTGGCCTAACCAATATAATTTTATTTTTATTTATAGAAAAAAAAAATTAAAAAAATTAAAAACTTACAATGTCTGTACACAGCTCAAAAAGAGTCAAATTATTTTCAAAATTTTACCGTGTATAAAAAATTCTAATATAAACATTCAGTGAAATTTTCAAGTATCTACAGTCATTTGTTTTTTAATTACAACAAAATAAGAAAACCGTTACACGAGAAATTGAGTGATGAATATCGAATGTAAAAATATGAATTTCAAACGCTCATAAAAATTTAATTTGACTTTCTTCTAGACATTTTTTTTTTTGCTTAAAGTAGACAAATTTATAACGAATCTTGTATTACATTTAGAAATCTTAGATTTAAAAAGAAAAATTTTTATGAATTTCTAACTCGAAATAATTTGCAAATTTTCGTGATTTTTCCATATTTTGTCATTTTTTGAACTTTAAATGCTTATAAAAAAAAACTGTGACTAACGATTTTTAATATTTTTCATCTGCCTTTGAAACAATATACTAGGAGCCTTCTATTAAATTTTCAAGCTTTTTTGATAAACAAATAAAATTTTATTGATATTTTTAGAAAAAAAACTAAAAAAAAATGAAAACTGACAATGTCCGTAAAGAGCTCAAAATAAGTCAAAATATTTTGAAAATTTTATCGTGTATAGAAAATGGAAATGTAAACATTCAGTCAAAATTTCATGCATCCACGGTCATTTTTTTTAAAGTTACACCAAAAACCAAAATCGATTTTCTCGAAAACAGATTTTGCGTAAAAATTCCCGTTTTTCCTTAATTTTTCTTTTGTTTTTCCCGGCGCTTTTGAAAACCACTGGGAAATTTAAATTTTGACCTCCCCAATGCACCAACGATATTCACTTTCTGATCGAACAAGATACTGAAGTTGAAAATCGTAGCATTATTTCGACTACTTATCGTGTACACAGACACAAAAAAAATAAAAAAAAAAATAAAAAAAAAATAAAAAAAAAAATAAAAAAAAAATAAAAAAACACACATCATTGTAAAATCAATACATTCATCGTTTCACTCAGAATCTAAAAAACACACAATTATATTATTTACATTTTAGATTCTGAGTGGAAAGATAAATGTATTAATTTTACAATGATGTGTTTTTTTAATTTTTTAAATTTTTTTTTGTGTCTGTCATCACCTTTTAAGACAGTAAAAGTGCTTGGATTTTCTTCAACAGTTTCTTTTCTAATAGGAAAGTGAATCTAGTTGGTACTTTGGGGGGTCAAAAGTAAAAATTTCCCAGTAGTTTTCAAAAGCGCCGTGAAAAACAAAATAAAAATTAAGGTAAAACGGGAATTTTTACGCAAAATCTGTTTTCGAGAAAATTGATTTTGGTTTTTGGTGCAACTCTTAAACAAATTACCGTAGGCACATGAAATTTTGACTGAATGTTAATATTTTCATTTTTTATACACCATACAATTTTGAAAATATTTTGAGCTCTTTACGGACATTTTCAGTTTCCATTTTTATTAGTTTATTTTCTATATATTATTATTAATATTATTTCAATAAAATTTTATTTGTTGGTTAAAAAAGCTTGAAAATTTAATAGAAGGCTCCTAGTATATTGTTTCAATGGCAGATGAAAAAAATTAAAAGTCTATAGTCACAATTTTTTTTTATAAGCATCTAAAGTTCAAATATTGACAAAATACGTAAAAATGACGAAAATTTGCAAATTATTTTGAGTTAGAAATTCATGAAAAATTTTCTTTTTAAATCTAAGATTTGAAAATGTAATACATGATTCCTCATAAGTTTGTCTATCTTTTTTAAAAAAAAAATGTCTACAAGTTAAATTAAATTTTTATGAGCATTTGAAATTCCTATTTTTACAACACTTGATATTCACTGGATTTATCATGTTACGATTTTCTTATTTTGTTGTAATTAAAAAACAAATGATTGTAGATACTGAATGTTTATATTAGCATTTTCTATACTCGATAAAATTTTGAAAATAATTTGACTCTTTTTGAGCTGTTTACGGACATTGTCAGTTTTCAATTTTTTTAGTTTTATTTTCCATAAATATCAATAAAATTGTATTTGTTGGGTAAAAAACGTTAAAATTTAATGCAAGGTTTCTGATATATTGTTACAATAGCAGTTAAAATATATTCAAAAATACATATGCACAATTTTTTTTTTATAAGCATTTAATGATCGAATTTTGACAAAATGTATCAAATTGAAAATTGAATAAATATTTTGTAGTAAAAATTCATAAAAATGTTCAACTTTTATACCTAAGAATTGAAAATTTAAAACAAGATTCCACGTAGGTAAGTAGTTAATTCTGAAACCAAAAAATCTAAAAAATACATAAGTACAGTTTATTTTTATAGTCCTTTTAAGTTCGAATTTGGACGAAATTACATGTTAAAAAACCTAGAATAACTATTTTAGTTATTTTGTTGTGATTGTATAATATTACTCGTGGGTACTTGAAACTTCTAAAGTATACTATTATATATCTATGATAGTAACACGGTTTGTTGTTGATGTATAACGCGTTATAAGTACCTACCTAATGGATATTGTGATATTCCTGTGTATATTATAGGTCAATTTTTTTTTAATACCATAGATATAAGTATATAATATGTCTTATACCTAGACCGACATACCGTCTCCGCTCAGAATCGTTTTTCTTATATATTTCATTTAATCATATTTAATCATTGAATTCAAATTTAATACTATCCATTATACAGTGGCCCACTTGTAACCTACTGTACAGCATAGCGACATCCACTTGCCCACCTTTTTTAAATTTATATTTACAATGTATGTCAATTAATTATTATCGGATTCGACGTGTTATCAATAAAATACCTAATGTCCAAATCTAATCTAATAACTAATAAGTAATAATCAAACTAATTAATAAATTTACGGAAACTTTTAAAAATAAAAATAAAACTATGACATAAGCCAAGGGGAGGGGGGGTCCGGACCCGGGGTCCACCCCCCTGGGTTCGCCACTGCCATAGTCCATAGTACAATAAAATATATATTACCTATTATCTATACATAATATATCGTAATATTATCACCCACGTACATGTTATAAAATCATCGTGTCTATCGTATAGATATAATACAACAACAAGTTGTTGCTGTATAATATCTATGGTTTATCGAGTTTTTGTAGAAATTACCTATAATTTTCATTCTACAAAAATAATAATATTATTTGATCACGATTCGTATTTGTGTATTATCATATCATTCGGTTATTAAGACATCCTATAAATTTATTGTGGTGACTGCAGGTCGTAATTCGTAAGTACGAACACGGAGTGACCAAAAGACGGCATAGGTACCTAATATACCTAACCTATACGGCTATACGTTGGTGTGAATCGTATGATGGCCAGTAGGTACAGCAAGTAAGACGTAGTCGTAAGTATAGACCAGTATAGCAATTAGTAGTAGGTACTATAGGTACTATAGGTAGGTACTATAGTCTATAATATAGTATATTATATATAGCCATATAGATATAGGTACTGCTGCAGTGGAACGCATCTCCGCGACGGCCCACGACAACCAGTTCGGCGTTGAACGTCTCGCGAGCGCCTGCGCTGTACGTGACGTCATCGTCGTGAATGCGGTTCGTTCACGGGGACCGCGACCAACTGTTGAACTGCGTGGCCTACATCCGGAAATCCCGTTACCCGTGCCACTTGTTCGGCACCACCAGACGCCAAGCGCCGCGCATACGTGTTCGGGGGGGCCTGGCGATCGCGTTATTGTGTTGTTATTATTATTACTATTATATACGCGACAGTAACGATTACGGATCGGTAACGCGTTAACGTATAATGCCTGGCACAGACATTTGACTCGTACTCGTATTGCAGTGACTTGTTGTATAGCTACAACACTCGCTTATTGGTACAACGTTTTGTTACATATTTAATTATTATTTATATTATATTATTATTATAAATACCTACCTCCGCGCATTTACACGTATACACACGCATGTTTGGGTTACCGGGAATTATGGGCAAAGGTGTCTTCGGACAGAACAGCAACGGCGTCGGCAGCAATCGGAGCCGCAACAACAACAAAAGCAATAACAGCAGCAACGGCAACAAGAGCAAAACGCTCACGTATCTGCTGTGGCTAGTCGGCGGAGTGTGCGGCCTGCACCATTTCTACTTGGGCAGAGACCTGCAGGGCGTACTCTGGTGGTGCACGTTCGGTGGGTATTTCGGATTCGGTTGGCTCAGGGACCTGTTCTACATCGGCGAGTACGTGGCCGACGCCAACAAGGACGAGAAGTACATGAAAAAAGTCGACTACATGGTCCGCGTGTACGAAAAGGTGAGCGCTGGTATTGGATTTATCTGGGGTGGAAGGTTAAGGTCCTGGTAATCTCAATGAGACGTGTAGAATTAGACTTTTATACATTTACACGGCATGTAAATAGATACTCTGGATACTCATCGGTTTGCGTGCACAAAAAATACAGTATTGTTTATACATTTATAAGAATATAAAAAAATATTTTACAATAGGTAGAATATTATATTTTGACGTTTTTACATCCACTAGGCGCTGTAATATTCACGTACCTATTTACTGTTTAGTATTATAATAAAATATTACATTATACTTATGGAGGTATGATACTTGAAATATACAAATAGTATAAGTACCTAGGTAATATAGGTATGAACACTTACCATTACTTATACGTAATACATTTGATTATAATATAATATATTATATACTAGTATTTATAATCAATGGTATAATATACGTATCTTATTTCTTACTTTATTATGCTTACGTTTTTCTAGTAATCTGTTGTAGGTATTCACAGAAGTCAGAAGGTATACATTTTAATATATTTAAATGTTGGCCTTTTTTTTCACGTGCGTGATTACAGACTACACAGTATGGATTTTTTCACCTGTCCTAAAAGCGTAAAACTTCACCCACCTACAACATGAATGTTTTCAACATTTATAGACCCCGCATATATACCTAATTTACGACGCGTGTATTAATTATTGAATATCGACACGAGCACAATGTCATGACGACGATATTGTCAAATCCGTCGTCGATGAAAATAATATATGCGGTGGGTAGGTTTGTAGTTTGTACCATGTAGCTTTCCTAACGTACGTTGGAAATTGGCATACTTATAAATAACTACTTATACATTGCGTTTACGATGTGACGCGGACGCAGCCGGAAACGTCTCGGTCGGTTTGAAAAAGTGTCAGACGAAAGAAATGGAACGCGATCCGTTTTCCCACCTACATAATAATAAATATACACGCTGAAGCGATTCATCAACGGCCGATGACATATTAATAATATTTTTATCTCATTCATTATTGAAACTCGGATACTTCGATTACCTACCTATTTCTATCGTAGTTATTAATTAATTTTAAGAATTCGGACAGAATAATAAAATTACAATGATATAAAGCGGCTCACAGGACACAACGCCATGTTTTTTTTAATATATATATACTTTTATATAGGTCAACCATATACTATATTGTAATATTGTATAATGCGTAGGTAGGTCTATAATATATAGGTACCTAGTCATATATTATTATACCTTTATCGGACCAGAATGATGGAAATCAATAAATTTAATGAACAGTCCATGAAATTAAATTATATGGTTTAAGATATAACACTGAACACATATGTTCGCAGTCGTATATGTACCTGTTGACAGTTTATGCCTAATGCATATTATACATATGTATAATATTCCTACATATTATTTACTTAGGTATATTATATACGTGGTTGTTTTGTGTGACTATGGTGACGTGGTTAAGTTTATTATTGTTTATTATTCTTATTGGTCCAGTAACTCTATAAAAATCCCGCAATAACTATCTATCATTTATAAATCTTATAATATTCCTTATTCAATAAATTTATCTAAACAAAAACAACAAACATAGGCTATGATTTAAAAAAATTCTAAATTTACTATACTTTTATTACCTATTTAATTTATTTTTCATTATCGGATAATTCCATCTATATTATGCTGTATGGTTTAATCTTTGTTTATCTGTAATTCAAGTGGTTCAACAATAATATTTTATTACTGTTTCTTATCTTATCAAATTACCTATGATTGTACATTTCTGTAACGTGCGTTTATGACGCTTATTTGCTTATGCTGATGAATAAAAATAATGAAATAATAATTAGAGCCTTAAAGAAAAATAATATGAAGGGCTGTAATATAAATATTTATAATAAATTAACTGACTAAAATTTACCTATATTAATCATTCAATGACAATATGACATGAATACATGATGTAAAAACAAAATTATAAGTGCGTAAAATGATTAATATGTTTAACATGTTATAGTAATAGGTATCTGGTATATATTATACTACTTCCTAAATATATATATTTTAACTTAATATATAAAAGTTATAAAATCTATTAGTACAATAGTACATGTTTTTTTATATTTCATTTGGGTTTTGTAAAAATAAAATGTATTATATATTTATATTATATCTACCATAATAATATATTAATATGTGTCATAGTTTTACGAGCATTCTGAAATATGATAAACCTACCCTGCTGTCTGAGACTTTTTTTACTGCTTTGAAAACAACAGAAAAGGCTAGAGCGAGGGTAACAAGTCACAACAATACCTATATTTTGGTTTTGTTGGATAAAAGACTTGAGTCTTGAGTACAAACCTGTATAAGTAGCTCACCAACCACTATATAGAAATATTATAGTATATAAATATTAAATATAAATAAAATAACAATTCTTTTCTTTATATTTATTTCCGCATACGTCTAATGAATAGAATAGAACCTTCAATTTAGTTTTTTGATAAAAACTCGCTTAAAAAAAAATAAAAAACATGTGTTACAAGTCACCTCAATTTTTAGGTGACTTGTAAAAACTATGAAAATTCAACGTAAAATTCAATTCAAGAACATTAGAGTTGACTTGTAACAAAATATTTATAAATGTTTACATGCTTAAAATTTGAGTGAAATCAGAATTTACCTATCTTACTTACTTTTAATATTGATACAAAAATAAGCAATTGAAGTTTTTTTACCATAATTACCAAATAAAGTAAGTGGGACTTTTTTTGAAAATACCATCAAATTAAGCATGCAAAAACACACATTTAGATAAAAAAAATTTCAAAAAATCACTTAGAAGCTAAACTGCATTCTATGCATTTTATGCATTGTATGCGTTTTTATGATGTTACAAGTCACCTTTAGATTTTTTTTTGAAAAATAAAACTAAAGCTATACAAGTAGGAATAAATATTTTTAAGCTTTTAATTACAATATTCTTCTTTTAAAGTATCCTTTAATGTATATAAAATATAGAAACCCCTAAACTCGACATCTATCACTAAACTCTTAAGCACTTTTATAAGCAATGATAAAATCGCTGTGATCATGAAAAATGTTTGACTATTTTTTCGGAGGTAATGATTAGACCAATGGTTGAAGATAACATTTATAGTCATAAATATGAATAACATATTATTTTTAATGGAGGTACAATTAAATTATATTAAATACCCCGATAGATATCTTGAAATATTTAAACAAAAACCAAATTGTTACATCTCACCTCGTAGTTCCAAGTCACTTCGATTGACGGTACCTAACAAAAATCATGTTCGAAAAATGATATATTATTAACCGGCCCCTTCTGCGAGGAGAGTTCGGCACTTGGACATGTTAGGAATTTAACCTTGAGAGTACTACACAAACACAATATGAAGGTTAATCACCTATATTTCTTAGAAATGGTATATTACATTACCTACCTACTATTAAGGAGGGTTCACAACTCGTCGTGTCGTGTACTCGTGTAAAATATTTTTTTCTGATTGGCTTACCGATGAAAATGTAATTTAAAAATGTAATCGTAATATAATAGTATCTACCCACACCGTGCCATATTGGATATCGCGAAGTTGAATATCATAATCTTCAATGATTGAAAGTTACTTTTAAGTTTTGACCGTGTTGACGTGTTGTTACATTCCGGTTAAGCCGTTCGTTGATAATCCTAATTATTGATAATATAAATTACAATATTGACATATTTATTATTTTTGTTTGTATGATGTTAAAAATTATAATATTATTTCGGAATACCCATAACACTACGGTGATTGTGAACACACACCCCTTTAAGACTTATCGAACGTAAAATGAATTTTATTTAATAAAATGTACATAGGTCATAGTTACGCGTATATTAAAACCACCGAACTCCATACCCTGGTATATACTATATAGTTCAGTGATTAAAACTCTATATAGTAACGGTTTTTTCGGTAAACCAGTTTCGGTAATATTACTGTAATTTACTGCTCATTTTGCATAATATTAACAAGATCAACGGTATCACGACGATTCAGGACATTTAATAATAATATTATAGCGTGTACCAAACGTGTAGCGACGTCCTGTACGCGTTCAATAAACTAGTGACGTTCAATCTAATCGCTAGATGGCGGTTTTTGACCCCGAAACGCTCTCACTTGTGACGGTCGGTTGGCAACTGCATAGTATATAAGAAACGTTCAGACACGTACCCTTCACCTCACCTCCGATACCTTACCATCGGGTCTACACTCTTGGCGCGGTAACCGAGCGGTTACCGATTGTCCACATCACGACCTGAGGAAAGTCCCCGGACCTCCGGCAGAGAGTGCAACCGGCTCAACGGCCGTTCGATTCCGCCCCGCTCGTCCGAACACATGACGGATGTGAACGGTGCACGTTTCGGCGTGTCCGCGATCCGTAGGCCGGCCGTGGGCGATTTCGACTGGTCCTAGATATACAGTATGTAAAGGGAGGGTTGTGCAAGCGACCCTTGACTTAATGGGGCTTATCAACGGAGGTGAGGTACCAATTTTTTTTTTAAATTAATTCTATTTAAAAAAAAAAAATTAAAATTATTATTATTACTTACCGTGTATTTTTTTTACCATTCATATTTTGTCTTATTGGCTTATTCTCCGACGGCTTCTCGGCTTTGGATAAACCGTCGGGAAACGTTTTTGAAAATATATTTCTTAAACGTACAATATTACAGTAACAATGTTGTTTTAATTAGTATTTTGGGATGATTGATTTGATAGATTTTGAACAGTAGCACAATAATCGATCATCACAGCAATGAGATATGTACCTACATTAGGTACATTAGAAATAATTAACCAATGTGGCAATGTATAACAATGACAGATATCTATTTGCCACTCGAATATATAAACATATTTTATATATTATATATATTATTTATTATTAAGTGGTTGTATATATCTGTGATTAGGCATTTTATTATAATCAATAATATTAATATAGGTACCTATTTAGTGTAACTACATATTATTTTCAAAATTATAAAAAATAAAAATATTTCGATATAAAAGTATAAAACCTTAGTATATAATATGTATAAATATTAAATGTTATAATTTAAGTAAAATATATTTTAATCAATAGAAAATGAAAATAATGTGTAAGATAAAATTAAGAATGGACTAAAAATTAACTTAAAAGCAATTCCTAACTAATCTTACAAGTTACAATCTATAACATAGTATAATATTTATTATTTAAGCTTAAAACCAAAATGTCTGACGTGTTTTATTATATTTCAGCCACCGTTTTCTACGGTTCGATTCACTGGAATGGTAGTAGTGGCTTATCTTTTCAGTACTGTTGTATCTCTTGCAATACCCGAAGACAATGTTGCAGGTCTTAGTTGGCAATGGCTACAAATATTTACTCCTCTAGCTGCTGCTTTAGGTAAGTAATTCATCATTTGTGTTCTAAATAGTAACGCTATGGAGATCACACTGAAATAATATTTTCTATAGCATTATTTTTTCGTTCATTTTATATACGTCATACATCACTATTATAATATTTAATTAACAATACATAGTACGTTCATTTAAAACCTTACTATATTATGAAGTATAATCTGTGACCATACCACCAAGTTAGTAAATTATTGTTATTGTAGTACTCACGTTATACATTTTGTCATATTATTGCTTTCTAAAATTTATTTTAATAATATTTGTCCTTGGATTTTTCATTTGTGAATTAAAAAAATTGATCTTTGCTTAATATCTATATATTGTTGATGTATAATTAGACAAAATATATGATTATTGATTAGTAAGAAATTCAATAACGTAGATAGGTGTTGGCTTTGGCTACATTAATTACTAAAAACAAAAATATGATTAAACTCGTATAATTTCGTTACAGTCATTAGTCGTGCCATACTGCTGTGGTATGACTTATAAATTTAGATTTATTATATATCTAAAAATTAAGAAAAATTTTCCATTAGACTCCACATATGAGTTCTTAAATTATTATTATATAAAATTAATTTAATATTTACCAAGTTTTTATATATAGTTGTTGATTCATTTTTAGGTGTATGGGCCGTGGGAAATATTGGTCATGAAACAGGATCTATTAAATGGCCTTTAATATGCGCGTACTTAGTACCCATGGTTGGTAATCCGTTGAAATCATTTATTTTTGATAAATGGGGCTATGATATTGATGAATCTACATCATTTGCCATAATGATATTATCTGCAGCGTGGTCATTTGATCATTTAGAAAAACGGTGGAGACCAAAAAACCAAAAGACCCCAGGCACCTTAAAGTAAGCATTTATGAAAAATAATAAAACTTTAATATTGTGAGAAGTTAAGAAAAAAGAAATTAAAAAAATGTATGAATCATATTTATATATTTAATATTTTTTCAAAATAACTTTTGTTTTGAAAACTTTTGTGGACCTGTCTGTACAATATTTACTTATTTATCTAATTAAATTTGCAGGCGAATCGTTGTGATCAGTATGTGCTGTTTATTATACATGGCTTTATGGAGTAGTTATTTGTATTTCAACGCCAAAGTGACTGATGAAGATGGAGACGAAGTACCATTCCACGAGGCACTAGGTCATTTTTTCAGTTCACCTTGGTGGTTAGATGTAAAACAATCATTTATTGATGTATGGCAATTTGCCCAAGAACACGGGTGGATGGAGACTTGGCGACAAATAGTTTCATTATCTGATCCTTCGGGTGAACAAAATGCTTTTAAGGTAAAATTACACAATTTAATAAAACTTCAATCAATTAAAAATGTATATATTTGTTATGTAAAATATGATAAAATATATTAAAGCTAAATTTATGTAAACTAACATTGAATGAATTTTTAATAATATTTAGAATTTCTATACACTTTGACAACATTATTATTTATGAATTGTGTGCAGATTTTTATGCAATTGTATATTTGTTTCCTTTTATATTTATGGATTTTTGTCAGTTATCATTACAAATCATAACCTTGCATATTAATGAATATTTTGATATTTATTAAATATTGAAGTAAAATTAAATTGTTACTGTTTTCAAAATCTAATAAATGTATAAAATTATAATACTTTGTCAAATAGACAATTTTAATAATACCACATATTGACTAAAAACTTACTTTTTTTTGTTAACTTATATCAATTTTATAATTTTTAATAGGAAGTTAACTTTCCGGTTCATAATCTTGCTGAGCAGTGAGCAATTTAAGTAGAAAAGTTTTAGTACCCCACAATTAAGTTGCTAAATTTACTTTCAAACAATAATAATGTTTGCGTATTTTCATTATTTTTACTGCATATTATGATACTTTTTAGTGCATACAAATCTGTGTTCTATTGATGAACATTATATTTGGAGTTAAAATGATAGAAGTTATAATCAACCATACCTATTATTTTATATTTAAGGTGCTGGAATTAAGGTCAGGAGCTACACAAACTGAAATAAAAAATCAATGTCGAACATTAGCAGTTAAATACCATCCAGATAAAGCTAAAGATGATATAACTAGGAAAGATGTGCAAAATCGATTCTTCGAAGTACAGCAAGCATGTGAACTGCTATCAAATAGTAGAGCTAAAAGGCGAAGAAGAAATAAACAATTTAATGAAGAGCTTTAAGTTGCAATATTATTTTTTTGTTATATACCTATCATAGAATCATAATTATTTATACATTTACTGTGATAAAACCAAATTGATGTTTACTTCGACATCATTTAAGAAGAGTATTTTTTTATAAATGCTATTGGTCAAGGCATTAAATCCTTACGTGATGGATAATTTTAAAATAAAAATTACAAAAGTGTAATTTTTTTATGTCAACTTAACAATATATTTTATTAAGGGCCGTTCTTACAATGTCCGGTAAAGTGTCGGTTTACGCTAACCGGAT
>NC_042494.1:166048409-166102777 GCF_005508785.2 Acyrthosiphon pisum | reverse complement strand
TAACATTCTTTAAACACTCATTAAGTATGAATTTATAAATTTTATAGGTAAACCAAATTCAACACTAAGTTTATATATTTTATATATTTTTTTAGAACCATAAATGTAAATGTTTTCGAGTTTTCAGTATCTCGAAGTTCCTATATAATAATAATAATGTTTAGTTTGTTTTTAATATGTATTCAACTTATAATTCCAAACTTTATGATTTTATTGTTTGTTTAAAATTAAATAATTTTAATTTAACATATAGCTTAGTGTAATTGATTTATGCCAATTGGCTTCAAGCCATAACTGTACTTTCAGAATAATATTTCTACCTGTTTTTATAGAATCAAATATTTTGTTCTGTGAAAATGATATATTTATATTCATTATCTACTTGATATAGGTAATTTAATTTTAGGAGTTGGGAAATAGTTTGTATGTGTTGTTAAAATATAGATCATAGTAATATTATCTATTAACTTTGCAATACGGTGCCATTATCAATATTGTAATGTTATAGAGTTTTTTTTTGTCGTTGTAATCAGGCCATTAGATAATATGTAGTCCATAAACTTCGTAACATATGATATAGGTAGGTCAATGGTAAAAAAAAAAAAAACATTTACATGATATGGTTTATTGACTTGTTTGTGTAATTAGTATTTAGTATAATTATAACAACAGCAATGAAAAAATATTTAGCATTAAGTAATGATATACATATCAAATTTAAAATAATTAATAAACAATATTTGAAAGAGCACCTTAATAATTGAGAATATTAATATTAATTATTCTTTGACATCAATCGTTTTGTACAATTTTATTTCATCAATCATTTAATACATTTTTTTTAACAACAATTATATAAACAAACAAATACCTATCTACATAGTTTTCTCTCATACATTTTTGATCTACGTTACATAAATATTTTTATGATATTAATAAAATATCCTACATTTTTGGATGAAATTGATTTCACTGAGTTCTAAGTTAATTTTAACGTATGAGAAATAATTAGGGTATGTACACATAATACATACCTACAATTCAGAAAAATAATTAATAAAGGATATTATTGGCCAGTGGCCACCGCTATGTTTTCTGTATCAAAATATTTATATATTTGTATCCTATTGGTTGAAGATAAATAACAGGAATATTATATTTTATTTCAAATGGGCAAAATCAATAAATACAAAAGTAGAAAATATGTACCTAATGCATAATAAATATTTTTTCAATCATATCATTTAACATCATAGCAAATGTAATAATAATTATCTAAATTGTTTCTTAATAAAGAAATTTGTAAAATAAAATAAAGTAAAGAATGTAAAATTATACTTAAATTCTGGTTAATTTTGAATATGCATTAATAATAGATAATACAGTCGACATGTTTCAGCAAAAATCATAAATAAACACAATGTATAATATTGGATAGGTATTAGGTAGGTACCTGGTCACTACGCCTACATAATCCGGCTTATCGTAATTCATAATAATTAATAATACTGATATATGAATATATGATATTATATCCTTGAATAATTGGATAATGAACAAGTGACAGGCATAAATTGGTATAAGTGTATTTTATTTTTTAAATATTATTTTAAGATTAAATTAGTAACTTTTAATACTATTATACCTATCTATTGACTCAATGACATAATTGTTAAATATTTTAAACTAGGTAGGTACAGTCTAAATGAATTAGAAGTAATAGTCTTACATAATAAATTAGCAACATGAAAAACCAATTGGCAATAAACCATAGTTTTCAGAAAATAAACGGTTCCAACTTATCAAGAAAATAATACAATTAAAATATTTTAATTTTTAAATACCGACCTATCCTAACTATACATAGGTACCTCTTCTTAGTGAAGAATTAAAATAATATATAGCCAACCCACATAGTCGATGCCTATCTATTTAACCAACTACCGATTAAAACGTTATTTGAAAATTATTTATACTGTCACAGTACCTACTAACTATTTATTATATGTATTTAAACTAGGTAGATAGGTAGTTTTGCATTAACTTGAACTTAATGGCTTTGATATTCCTGCTGTAGCTATTAATCATACTTTAAAAAAATAAATGATGCAGTTGTAGATTGACTAAAGCTGAAATCTGGCTTTTGAAGTACCTACTTATAATAATAAGTATTAGCCAGCTAGTGGTAACGCACTCACTGTCTTAAGTCATAAGCTGTATACTTACCAATAATTACCATACATTTTACATAGTACCTACCTACCTATAATCTGAATATTCTGAATGTTATTTTTAATAATTCACAACAACGTGAATAACGCATTACTTTTGGAACATAAAAATTTACTAAAATATGTATAGAAATGGAAATTTGGAAAGAATAATCTGTAAATTAAAATCTGGTTAAGGCGCCCGCGGTTCCAATAAAATTTTGTTCACCAAATTACGCTCCACAGAGATAAGGATCCTGTTCCGTAGAATCGACCGTATTTTTGAACTCCATTTTTAAATATTTTAATCTCAAACTTTATAATGGGTATGTCTTCAAAATAATACTGTCTTAAGCTTTTTTTTACAAATTATAATAATATTAGGTGTACCATTATTTGAAATAAAATAACAAAATCAAAGTTTAATGTGACATGTAAGATGTCTTCGTCCTAATGGAATTGCGGAAAATTTAAAAAACTGGCACAGGGCTCCTCAAGAAAATTGACTTACGCGTTGACAACTATTTAATATTTTTTTGATATTTGATATTCTACTTGTGCTTTGTTGAGTTGTTAATTGCTATTACCGTTTTTAAAATATTTTATATCAACAGTTTCAAATATTTCAAATTAAGATACATTTCTAACTTCTCAACAGAACTTTTCGAAGAACTATAAACAACATTTTAACTGAAAATTACATTAAAATAAATTTTTTTTTAACAACTTTAGGTAGGAATACGATAAAATTGAAATTGAAATTCTTTTCTTTGAGAATCATGTGACATATAGCAGGATATGGCAGATTCAGTGTGTCGGTAGGCAGCTACTAGGCTCCCTCCTCCACCACCATGTTTTTATATTAAATTATATATTATTTTACATTATTTATTTATTATATACTTAGTAATTAATATTCGATTTACAAAAATTATATAGTTTTTAATAAGTAGGTAGGTACCCACTACTGTACTAGACTAAAATTAGCACCTATTTTAGATTTTATATGAAACCACGAATCACGATTATCATCCTTAGTTGGTAGCCGGTAGGTAGGTAGTTTAGTAGTAGGTAGGTATATTAAGTTTAATAACACAGAACGTACACGTTTGAATTTCGATTTAGATACATTAACATTTTCAAAAAAAAAAAATCATAATAGTACGCTTAACAATTTAATTATTCCGAAATTATTCCTGTTAATGAGGTATAGTGGATCAGCGCCTGAAATATAAGACAGGTAATGCAGTTTAGGCACATAATATAGGTAGTATAATATTGTACCTAATATTGGATTTACAGTTTTTACGTCACATATATGCCTACTTCCTACCTAGCTATTATTAAATACAATATGCAAGGCATAGGTAATAATATTATAGTATATTAGAACATATTTTTAATAAAAAAAAAAAAAAAATATCCAAGATAAAATGTCACGAGATCACTATACATATTAATACGAAACAACATTCTGCATTAGATTAACGAAATAATAATCACCTAAAATAGCCAGTAGGTTGGTTGGTTAGATATACCTAGGTATAGGTCTTATGCCAAAACTGCTGCTGTTGCAGACTGCAGTACCTATATCTATATATTACGGGAATCTTAAAGTACCCATAGATAAACTACCTTACACTAGATTTAGATAGGTACGTGGATTTGGCACGTATTAATCCCCTGAGATAGGTTAAGACCCATAATTATTGTTATATTTAATGATGATAAGACCACTTCCCGCAGATATTTCAAAATGTTGTACTGATATTATACGAGTTGTTTAATGTTTCTAATATATGTTCATATATAGGTAGATACCTACTGAATTCGGCTATTTCACTCACTGTTTTGCACTATAGATGACATATAGGTGTCAGATTTCAAAAAATCATTGGTTGCTCTAGTGATATATGGCCACTTTGCAGGTAGTTTAAAATTTAAATCATAGCGACCTATTAACTAAACATAGTCAATTTGTTATAGGTCTATGCAGTAACGTATTTAGGATTTTTGCAAGGGGGGGGGGATATCAAATTTTTAATGCACATTCAGTATACACATATTATATTATTATATACATGTTATATTGTGTACAAAATTTGGTCTCCAGGTGAGAGGGGGATATGACCCCCATACCACCCCGTAGATACGCCACTGTGTCTATATGGTTTAAATCGAGTTAGAACTATCAGTATAGGTAGGTAATCAAGGTTAAATATGTAGGAAAAGAATTATAGTTGATCCTGTATCGAAAAAACTTTAAAAATGGTTCAGATACATTTAAATAATTTATCATCGACAGTACGTAAACATACTGATAGGTACTTGCTTTGTTAAGGGGGTTGGAAGACCTCTGTTTCTAAGGAGTAAACGATAGGCAATATCAGTTGAAGGCGCGTATAGTGCTGTTGTGCGAGTAACAAACAAACATATTATTTTGTGTGAGTGTACAGCGTGCCGCCACCCGCATATTCAACAACGGTGCGATAATATTCATAATAATTTCCGGGAAACAACTAGCGGTGCGCACACGCATGCACAAGTCATTGAATTTGATGAAATAATATTATAATATATTTTTGTTCCAATGAGAAACTAATTTTAATCAACCTAGACTTAAAAGTCTGACAAAATACGTCAACTCAAAATTATCGGATTACAATTCTGTAAAAACATTTGAGTCGGTCGACGTTTTTTCTGGGTTATTGTTGAAGTCGGTTTTAGAATAAATGTTTAACTTTCTTAAAAAAGACACGGAAGTAAATCTTACAATTTAAAAACTAAACAAAGATTTAAGAACAATTTTTAAAGAAATATCAAAAATCGATTTCCACAAAAACCTAGAAAAAAGGTCGATAATAAAAAACGTTTTCAAGTGAATTATTTGTTTACCCCAAAAACAAAAAAATTCAATGCGTGTTCGATCAGCACTCATATGGTAGGTACCCGGCGCAACTATGACTATCATATTGTATATGTATAGGTATAGGTACTGCAGCAGTATTATGCGTTATGCATATTATTATGTAATACTATGAGAAAAAAATGGATAATTCACGATATTTATTGTATCCTGTACCACGTAAAAATAATTGTATTCATAATAATAGTAATAATAATAATTAAACCGTAACCCGAGTTCGTCGGTTACCATCATCGCTTTTTGTTCTTCAGTTTTTTGTTCCGAGAATCGGCGGCGTTCGGCGACGACGGGACGGGTGGTTGCTGCTGTTGGAGCGGTTCTTGCAGCCCGGTGACGGTTACCTTGGGCACGGTCAACGGTCTGAGCAACGACTTGACCATTGGCTTGGCGCGCGTGTGCACCGGCAACGCGGGGCTGCTTGCGCACAGGGCCGCACCGGTGAGCTGCGACACCAGCGAATACTGGCTGGTGGTGCCGCTGGTCGAGTCAGGATTGGATGACGTGCGGAACGCCCGCTTCAGTTTCGACTTGATCGAGCGGTGGTGCTGCGTGGCCGCACGCTGGAGCGTGGCCACCGCGGACGCGGCCGGCGGCTGCATCAGCCGGCCATTGATCAGCATATGCGGCCCCAGCTCCGGGTCGCTGCCCCACCGGCCGTATGACGTCGTCCGTTCCAGCAGTCGGTTGCGCGCCAGTTTCTCAATCGCGTCCGCGCAATTGTACCGGCCGCAGAATCTGGCCCACTGTTCGGCCCGCAGGCCCCGACCGGTGTCCCGCATAGTGGGCGAAGCGCCTGCAAGATAAATAAACACCAAGCGGGCTTATATTATAGCTCTTGTCACAATAGTTATTAGTTATTATGTTTATGACAAATCCACGGGACAAGCCCTTTTTATAAAAACACACAATGTAAAACTTAAAGATAATAATGTATACGAAATAATATTAACAACTAACAATAATAAAAAGTAGGTAATAACCTGATGAAAAAAAAATTAAGAAATAATGCATCTTAAACGTATGCCAAGAATTGTGAAAATTATATGGATAGTAAATAATTTAAGAAATATTATATTCATGTCAGGAAATTCTCAAAAATAATATTTTGAAAAAAGTTGTTACGTTCTAAATTAATTTACAAAAAAACAATTGATGATTAAAAAAAATCCAAAAAATAAACTACTTGACTTAGATAAACGTTATTTTAATTAGATTAACAAATTGAATATTTTGAATTTTTACAAAAAAAAATTTATTTTTAGCATTTTATGTACCGTATATTATACGTGGAGCGCAATTGACTATAAATGATATTAAAAAAATTAATAATATTGATTATAAGTTAGAACAAAAGTTATTTCATCTGTCAGGTGTTCCTGTTACATCCTGTATACAGAGTACCTACAGTACACCCATGAATAGGCTACTATATAGGTACACTACATTTATTATTTTAGATCAACCTTTTAAAAGTCTAACGACTTTATCAAATATTTTATTAAAGTTAGCGTCGGTATCTATTATAGGTCACTGCACGCTTACTATGAACTTTTATAATTTATAGGTACTTATGTATATTATGTAGGTAATGAATAAGACGATAATATTCTCTTTTCAGTGGCTTTCACAATGATAATTTTATGCGCATTATAAAACTTTAACTATATACTGGTATATAGAACTTGGTGGTAACTGGTATATCATATATATACTATATATATACCTAACATTATTTTTAAAACAACTATAAGAATACAGAATATACTCTTAATCATCCGTCGATTACTGGGAGCAGTTTATTAGTAGGAAGGCTGATTGTTTTCGAAATATTCGAATTGTTTCCGAAACGTTTTAATTCGTTCCCGTGTTTTTCTAATAGTATATACGAATTGGTTCCTGGATCATATAGGAATTTAAATTTTCCTTCCCATTTCGTACGTACAATTAAATAGGTACAACGTGCAACGTTCTAAATAGATTTTAGTACAATAAACTCACAGCCCTGATAATTTATTTATATTTTTGAAAACATTATAGAAATATTACAAAAGATAAAAGTGTTAACGTCATATTTATACTGTTTAAGAATGACGCAAATAAATAAAACTATAATCTACTCAAATGATACCACTAAAATATTTATATTGCTGATTGATAACATTTTTTTATAAAAAGCTACTGTTGTACCTACATATACAGAAGATAACAACATTTAGATACCGGATATAATTTTAGTTTTTAGTTTTTTAAATAAAATAAAAAAAATCAGCAATATTTTTAATATTTTAAAAAATAGTTTATTAAGTGAGTAATACTATTAATAGATCATCCGAAATACTAATAATTATTAATAAGTGTTGTAATTATTAATATCCAGTTATCTACCATGATAGTATCATATATGATCTACCTATCCTGCAAAGATATCATTTAAAATTAGTAGCGGTACATTATACATTTATAAATAATATAATATTATAATAAATATCAATATATTTTGTATTTTTAAATTAGGTATATATTTAGAATAATAGAATGTATTAATACTTAACAATTTTTGAATCCGAACGGCCTATCCCCAAAAAATAATTTAGCCGAACCATGCTTGCAACTTGCGAGCAGACGTAATTATATTTTATTTTTATTTACGCCTAAACGTCGTTTTGTGGACTTAATGAAGTTTATAATACGCGTAATTGTGTCGTTAACCAATAAGTAATAATAGGTAAAAGTAATATCAAAATATAATACCATAAATTTAAATAGGAAAATACCTAACCTACCTAACACTTAACAGTAAAATAGAAGTTCTAAAATAAAAAATATATAAGATGCACAATGTCGTTGTCAGACAAACTAATCTATATAATATAGTGTTTACTTTTGTAGAGAGTTTAAAAACCACAATGTAATTATTAGTACATGAGAAACCGTTAAGAGAATTAGATCTGGATGTGGGAAATACTTTGAAATCGAATGATTACCTACAGACTTCTGTTAGAGCCCAATCCGTTCAATTCAGTTAGGGGGCCTTGTCTGAATAATTATAGGCTATAAAAAAACCTCTAATAATCTTTACTAATTCCCTTTTAACGGCTATGCGGATATACAAGTCTAATATTTCCATTATACTGACTCATAAACAAGATGTTGGTGATTTATTTTTAAAGTATACTCAACAAAATCTGAAAATCTGTTCTGGAAACTTTCCAATAATCTATTTTCACCTAATAAAATTGTAGACCAAACCACTGCGGAGTCATATTCTTGAACCGATCGAATTAAAGTTGAATAAAATAAACAAGCAGACAATGAGTGGAATAATAATTATTTGTAAGCGTAGCACTAATACCCAGTTAATAAGCAACACTTTTCCGACCCCATAATATCATAATGAACTAGGTTACCTATAAATAATGGAACATAAAGTGTATGCGTTATGACATAACGAAAATTAATTTACAGAAGTGATGAAACTTTACATAATAGTATACAGTTACTCATAAATAAGACCTATATTTTATCAAAATATTCAATTTCAGAATTCAGTTTGAGTATTAGAATACTGTCAAAAAACTCTTTCTAAATAAATTCAAACAGGGTTTATTGAACTATCCAATATATTTATTTTGAAACTCAATGCATAATATTAACATAAACATTTACGATTTACATATTGGCTATTAAATTAAATAAAAGTATAATGTACGTAGACTATTTATATGTATAGGTATTTACTATTTTACTTATTTTTTAAATTATATTATTGTATTTTTAGTTAGTAAATTTGGTATTTGTAGTTTGTAACTTTTGATCACCTTGCCCAAATGTCTAAACTCAAAGAAGGTAAATAAAGCAATATTTAATAATATTATTATCTAGAAAGCTGGGACTTAGAGACGCACTAAGACACTAACGCATACACTAAATATCGTCGAGATTAGTATCAGACAGATATCCTAGAAGTTGAGAAAACGTGTTTTGAGTCAGACTAAAGAGCAAAATATATAACACACTAAATTTATTTGAACGTTGGCATTTTTTATATTTTCAATTATATTTTCAATTATAAATGTTATTACATCGATACCAATAAGCAAGGTTGGGCATTAACGAATTAAAGTGTTAAAGTTAACTAGTTAAGTTAAAAAGTTAATTTAATTTTAACTTTTTAATTTAACTAGTTAACTTTGGCTTTTCATTAACTTAGCTGTTAACTTACTAAATTTATTTTTTAATTAACGTGAAATTGAAATTAACGAATTCGTTTTTCATTTTAAGAAGTAAGACGTAAGTACATTTATTTTGTTTTTAATTTAATTATTTTTCACTATTTAAGACTATTTCCTTTTCATGTCAAAAAATATCTATCTTGAATTGTTTAAAGTTAAACATTTATATCATTCGATTTCAACTTATATGGAGATACTGCATAAAGTATAAACACTATAGTCTATAATTTAGTTTTTTGTTGGAAAAAAAATTAAGCACACTAGCGTTGAGTTAACAAATTAACTTTTTTTTAACTTAATAAAAAGTTAACGAAAAGTGTGTATTAACTTTTAACTTAACTGAATTAACCTATATAGTTAAATTAACTTTAAAATTGTTGTTATTGGTGCATATTAACTTAACTTAACTGAGTTAAAAAAATCATTGATTACCCAGCCTTGCCAATAAGACATTTTAAACAAATTTTTAGTTAAAAACTGATACTAACCTGGAACCATTACTATTTATACATTTTATTAAAATTATTTTTAAAACATAATTTAATTAATTAGTTTTAAGTTTTAACCTTTATTAATATAAAATAAAACTAAGAAGGTACCTACCAATTAGGGCGCCGTGAAAACATAATTCAAAGACGCATTCACAAAGCCTTAATCATCCTTTCGGCCTAGAATACGGTTTA
Organism: Acyrthosiphon pisum; assembly: GCF_005508785.2. NCBI lineage: Eukaryota > Metazoa > Arthropoda > Insecta > Hemiptera > Aphididae > Acyrthosiphon > Acyrthosiphon pisum. The sequence continues at coordinate 166,092,726 of NC_042494.1, read as the reverse complement.
ATATTTTATTCTGGAGTCAAAAAACAGTTCTAAAAACACAAGACCAAAATTCACAATGCAAGTTTTAGAATGGCTATTGAAGCTTTCAGAAGTAGCCCAATTGACAGCATTATTAACTTATGTCACTAGAAAAAAAAAGACAAAAATATACTTAGAATAAATCAATAGACAGCCCAGTACAATAAGTACAATAGAAACTGTGCATCTAGCCTTACAAAGAAAACAAATATCAACATTAAAAACTTAATAAACAAAGTTGTTTCTGATCAAATCCCATAATATATACTAAATCAATTAATTCACTTAAATTTAATAGGGAATTAAAAAAAAAATAAATCTGGCAACGTACAAATACATCTTTCATTTATTTTTCTTCGAAGACAAAGACTCTCGCCCTCACTAATTGAGATGCTTCCAAAAACACCGCTAGAACTAGAATTGTCATAATGTAATTATAATAGACAACAATCAAAAATCAAATAAACTTTCCAATATCAAAAATATAGTTGTCCCACTTGTATCGCAGAATACTTTTTTTGAAATATTTTTATTTTATTAGCTTCTAACCAAAAGTTATTATAGCTCAACAATTTATTTGGGCATACCTACAATATAAGTATATAATAAATATTATTTATATTTATTACTACGAAATAGACTATTGTATATAGAAATAATAGTAATGAGACAAAATTTAACTATTTACATTTTAAGATATACCTACCTAACAATATAAAATGATAAATTGTCATATAGATTACATATAGAAACATTACTTATACCTACGGCTATGCTGTTATATAATATTATATGCATTTATAGTAGGCATATATAGGCATATCTAATACTAAATTAATAGTTAGTTATATAAAGGCTAAAGAGTAAAGACGCAGAATACTGGTACTGCTAAAAGCAACCTAACCTAAATTGATCCCAACATGGGAAAACAATCAATAGTTATAAATTTGGACTCTTTAAGTGCATTAGACATCTTAAAAAAATATATAATGAGAGAAACTCCAGAAATTTTTGTTTTTCTCATTCGCCTGGATTTCTGGATACAACAATATAGTCAGCAATAAAAAAAAACCAGAAAACTGGCAAAAAAAAACAAATAATACACATACAGAAACGTAGAGCCCACAACACACCCGGATAGAAAAACCTTATATATATATATAAGTATATAACCTATCGTAAAAAAAATCAATGACAATAAATGGAAATACATTACACAGCACAAATGATAAGTTAAATTGATAAGATAAATTACGCCGTTCGACACCCCTCGGAATCATGATTTTGCTTTTTTCCAGGCGTACTCAAACTATAATTAATAGACTACGAAACTGGATAAGAACAACCATTACCTATGCGATTTATGTGGCCTTATTGTTTCAGCTCAACACCTACAACCGTCAAGTTAAAACTTTGTTTTCTATAACATTGAAACATTCGATGGACAAATGCACATCACAATATTAGTGTTCTAAATAATAATAATAGTAAATATATTATATATATTTTAATATACATAATCCAATTACTAATTCTTTAAAAATACATTTAAAAAAAATCATTAGAAAGAAATGAGCTGGCACACAGCCATTTAGTTATTATACATACTCATGATAAATGTTATTTAAATCTGGGTATGGGTACTAATACAGTAAATTTATATATAGGAAAAGGATTTTAATATCCAATAGCATTTAAAATACCATTATAATTCTCAAAGTGTAATATTAACCGATACCTATACCTAACTTCAAAAATTTACAAATAAATCAATATTAAATTATTATTTTACAATATTTGTGATAAAAAAATATTATGAGTAGGTAATAAATTATAAAATATAGGTACAGGTACCGCCATACAAAAAATATTTCTTTAACATATTATTATTATTTTGGATACTATTTCTACACTATGATATTCAATGAATCAACATGCAATGTCATTAAGTAAACTGTAAAGTATAACAGAAGATGGGATAACCTTTTAACTATTATGTATTGAATAAGTATTAAGTTTATACCTGCGTACAGTAGAAATTTCGCGCATTTCGTGCGCCCTTGTAGAGCAGCTTTCATTAGTGGTGTGAAGCCCAAACAGTTTCTGGCATCAATCTCTAGTTTTAGACAGTTGTTCAATAACAGGCACACAATTTCGGATTGACCTAAAAGTAAATGTTGTTCATTTCGGAAATAGTGTCAAAAATAATTTTAAAATATTGGACGTTGGATAAAAAAAAAGTGTAAGTACCAAATCAAAATACAACAAATTTGGTAAGTACTCTCCAACATTAATGATTATATTAATATATGAAAAAAAAGGTTGATGAAAATATTTTAGAAAAATCGTTTAGGATAGGTAATTATCTTAAAAGCATTCAATTATTTTCATAGTATTATGAAATTAGTAGGTAATTACTATAAACTTAATTGAACATAACATTAATTAATGTAGCCAAACTGCCAAAGTAATAATAACCATTTATTCTAATTTTACATTTTAAATTATAAATAGTCCACTAGTACCTTTACTCAGTCTACTTCCTCTTTTTGTTTTCACTCAAATAATTTAAAAAAAAAAAAAAATGATAGTTTACAAACAAACTTGAAAAAACACTGTTCAAACTATAACTACATATTATTATACTAACCTGCTTGCGATGCAAAATGTAATGGTGTGTTGTCCTCATTGTCCGGTTTGTTATAATCCAAGTCCGGTACTCTAAATATCTCTTCAACTATTTCGACGCTGCCACTCGATGACACGTAGCTCAACAGCGTCTGTAAAAACAGTAATGCATACTATCATTAAACATACGTATGTAAACATTATAAACTTCAGATAAAAACTTTATTAATCATAAGATGTACTTCCAGTAATTTGACGACCGATCACAAATATTTTCAAACATTTACTATATTAATATTATACTTATAAATAGGTATAGATACTGGGTAACAAACAAATATAGGTACCTAATATATATTTATTTGTAACTTTGTAAGCAATATTATTATTGATATTCAGTACTGATCGTTTTTTACACATATTACCACACTACTTTTTTCAAACTTAAATTGCTTAAATATTAAAATAATATATTCATTCAATATTTGATATATTTTATATATTTTAATAATTTATTATACGATATAAATATTTTTACTATGGATTAAAAACTACGAAGATGTTATAAAAGTTAAAAATAAAAAAAATATTATTTTCAACAATTCAAATATTAACAGATAGAAATCAGTGTAATAATTCAAATGGATCCCTCAGCTTATATATTTTTAATATTATTACAATTTACGGTGGTAGAAGGGTGCCTTAAAAGTTTTATGTGGCAACTTTTTTGTAAGATCGAAAGTGTCTTCCACTCTTCTAGCTACTTTTTTTTTGTAGTTATAGGTAGGTACCTACCTATAAAGATTAAATTTATAGAATTGCGTTTTCCTAAAGACGGCATATACCATTTTTCAAATTTACATTTTATCTTTCACATAACATATAATTGCCATACCAACCAAAAAATAAGTAAATAATATTTATTATTAATTAAATACTTAAAACTCACTATATTATTTAAAAAAGTTATACATAAAGTTGTATAATATTTTATCTTCCACATAATTTATTTTATTTTTAAATATTTTAAATTACAGATATCAAATTATGTCACATGGTGAAGTACACAGGGATGTCTGGAGTAGGTACTTTGGTTGGTTTTACAACGTTTTGAAGTTTAATCACTAAGTTTATCACTTATTCCTATCGTTATTTAATTTCAATCTATGAAGATGCCGAATAAAACGTTTTAGTTGTTTAGCGTTTCTTCAAGTGCTTTCCAAATTATGTGTAAATAAAACAACATCCATAAAATTACCAAAAAAAAACATTTTTTCATACATCATAAAAATATTAAAATATTATTATTTTTTTTTTTAATAGTAAAGTCAATAAAAGTTATGAAAATAAATAGTATTATTTTTTTAATTACCAATAACAAATTTAAGTAGGTACATTTAAGTACCTACTTGTATACGAGTGCAATCTTGTAGACTTCTTATGCGTAAAACCTTCATTAAATAATATTAGATTAGATTATATTTAGAATATTTATTATTAAATTTCATGCGGTAATTCAATATTTATTTAAAGTATTACATTTATTTTTCCCTTCTTAAAAAAAGGCAAAGATAACCTAAGTCTTAGTTTTTGACTAAGGAGTTTTTAATTATTTTTAATATACTTATCTATAATTTTATATCACATTATACATCAAACATTTAAAAAAAAAATTCTTTCTATTGTTGTAACTTATTTAAGTACCTATACTCATATATGGATATTAGGTAATTTATTATTCTAATTATGTTTAATTTTTTTTTAATTTTTTTTTTTTCAACATTTATTTGAAAAATATTCAATCTGTAATAGAAGTTACAATGAGCATATGAGCTAGATTATACAGTTGACTTGGAGGCGTGAGGGGAGTAGCTATCCCCGCAGACAAACACTTGACGGTTTTTTTTTACTATAATTTATTAGGTACATATTTTAAAATAATTATTTTCTTGGTAGTACATACTCGACCTGTAGAATCCGTGTCATTGATATTATTTCTAAAAAATTCTTCATCATGGCTTGTCAAAATATTAACAACTGATTCCAACTCCATGTTTCTAGCTGCTTTTAACATCTGTTTGACACATTCGGCTGGGTCATCGGTATTTACACGCGATAATTCTGGTGGCGTTCGCACTCGTGGTTCTGGTATTTCTGGTGTCATCTCTGAAACAGCATTGCAAAATATACCGTTACCAATTTAATAGGAAAACCAATACTCGTAACACATGATCTCGTGGAAACTGCATCGAAATGCAATTTTATAAACTAAAATACATTTTAAAGATGACTGATGATTGTTCGACTTTCGGTAATAAAACTCTGTAGAAAATAGCAAGTATCTGGTGAGTGGAGAATTATAAATTACTCAGATAAAGTTTTCATATTAGTATATTACGCTTTGTTTTAAATTGTAGTTTCATTAGATTATACAATATTTCGGTTTCTTATTACAATTAGTTTAGTGGTGAAAATTGTGAAAGTATAAAACAATTAAAAGTGATGACATGGATTGTGTTATATAAAGATATTAATCGTAAGGTAGGTATAGGTAGCCAGTTATATACCTATATTAATTAATATATAATAAATCTTTCTGTACATCAATACCATGTAAAATGAAATAATAAAGATATTAACCAAATGTTAAACAAATAATTTCGTGTTGTGAATTTAGGCTTTTAGCTACCTACCTATAACATATTTTACACGATAAATAATAATAATAATATAATTATTTTCTATTGTATTTTATTATAATTTTAATTGTTGTATGCATAGAATATAGAAAACATCATTTTTTAAAAGAACTACTATTTAAACTGAAGAATTAACTTTAAATTACATTACAATCTGTATAAAAAGTACCAACATCTAATAATTATAATATGTAATAGGTTTTTATATTTAAAATCATATTTTTACAAAATATTTTCTTAGCAAAATTATAAAAAAAAATTTGGTTTAGTTATATTTACCTTTGACAGTGCTGTTTTCGCATACAGTGATTTCATGAAATTTCTTTTGCACGTCGTGTATGCTCTCTGAGAGCTTCTTATCGTACAAGTCAAACGTTAAAGATTTTCTGCCTGTATCTAAGCTACATTCGTCTGCTGAGTACCGCCTTTCACCCAAAAAAAAATTTATAAATAAATACATACATGAATAATTATATTATTAATATTTTTAATAATTAATGCGTATATAGTGTCTATAAACAAATGTACCATATGAATGGGTTATGGTCGGTGTTTTAACACGAAATAACGCGAGGTTTGACAGACTATTTTTTTTATAATATTCGTATGTGTGTGTGTGTGTCTAATTATAATGTTCGTGGACTCCTACTGTCTACAATATAATATAACAGTCTATACCGGTGGCGCACACGTCGGGCTCACAATATCACTACATAACAGAAGCATCCGAGTCACAACAGACTTCCGAAAGCTACTCACGTCACATACGCGTCAACCTCTGTACAAGGTCGATACAAGTCAGTAGTCATATATCAAGGGCGTTTCAAAAAAAAAAATGATGAGACAACTACTACCTGATTTAGGTTTTGATGAATATAAAAACTTTTAATTGTGAGCATATTAATAGATAGTTCGGTAGGTTTATGCTTGTCTGTTCACGCTCCACCCTGATCGAACAATATTTTATAACATGTACCAACGACGCAGATAAATAATTTTTTTTTTATAATTTTAGGTATGTATCCAATTTTTGAAGGCATAATGTAGGTGTAGATATATTATAGATACTATATTTAATATTATCTGTATAATGCGTAGGTAGGTAGGTACACTGTATAAAACATTTATTTAAGGAACAAAAAAATGCGTCATCTATATTATTCCATAGTGATATTTATTTATTTTTTGTTGAAAATACCACCCATTTATATTTATGAAAATATGTGTATACAAAATAAAAATTATAAATTGGTGCGTATTTTTTACTGAACGTAAATTAGATAAATTAATGACAGTGGAATAAGTTGAGGTGGATAAACCTTATTAATTATTATATGTTAAATCTATTGAATATTCAAAAATATTTGATATGTTATAGTTAATTTTTATATCTATAATAACTAACCTGTGACTTAAATAATCGTCAAGGCCGTCATCATTGTAATCGTTTGGAAATGACCCTCGACCAAATGTATTATTTTGATTTGCTAAGGCATGTCTTGGCGCTCCACGTCTATGGCCCGTAGCAGTAGAAGAAGTCCCAGTTGAAGATTTTAAAGTCTGAAAATTTTAAAAATGTATAAATAATTTTATGATTCAATATAATGTACAATGAGTAATGAGTATTAAACTGTATATTAGGAAACAGATGACAGATGTACCTATTTGCATTTGACTGCGACAACTTATTTCTTTGTTGCTAAGTTATAAATCCGTTATTAGAAATAAGTAGGTATAGGTTTGTATCATTTTAGATTCTGAGTGGAGCGATGAATGTATTGATTTTACAATGATGAGTGTTATATTATTTTATTTCTTGTGTCTGTGTACACGATAAATACCTAGTCGAAATAATGCTTCGGTTTTCAACTTCAGTGTATCTTGTTCGTTGGGAAAGTGAATCTAGTTTCCGCATTGGTCAAAATTTAAAATTCCCGGTAGTGTTCAAAAGCGCCGGGAAAAACAAAAAAAATTTTAGGAAAATCGGGAATTTTTACGCAAAATCGGTTTTTGACAAAATCGATTTTAGTTTTTGGAGTAACTCTAAAACAAATGACTGTAGATAGGTACATGATATTTTCACTGAATGTTTATATTAGCATTTTCTATACATGATACAATTTTAAAAATATTTTTACTTGGTTTGAGCTGTTTAAGACATTATCAATTTTCAATTATTTTAGTTTTTTTCTGTAAATGTTAATACAATTTTATTTGTTGGGACACAAAGCGTGAAAGACTAATACAAGACTTCTCATACAATAGCAATTGAATTATATTCAAAATACATAGGCACTATTTTTGTGTAAACATTAAAAGTTCGATTTTTGACAACATTTATCAAATTTAAAATTTAAAATTTAAAAATGATTTTGTAGTTAAGCATTTATAAAATTTTCAACTTTTATAGCTAAGAATTTGAAATTTAAAACAAGGTTCCACGAAAGTAGGTTATTCTGTACCCAAAAAATCTCAAAAATATAAAATTTTATGTTCGAATTTGGACGAAATTGCATATTAAATAACCAAGAATAACAATTTTAGTTATTTTGTTGTAATTTTTAATGTTAGGTAATTCAACTTATCAACTACAGTATTATAATAAGTAATAGCTAGCTATATAAATATAGTATAAAATATCCACACTGACAAATCGTCTCCGCTAAGAATCGTTTTTTCTTATACAATGATATGAATTCAAATTTAAACCATCCATTATACAGTGACCAACTTGTACCCTACTGTACAGGAGAGCAACATCTACTTACCCATATTTTTATTTTAGATCCTGAGCGGAGCGATGAATGTTTTGATTTTACAATGATGTGTGTTTTTTTATTTATTTATTTATTTTTATTTTTGCGTCATGTCATCACTGTTTGGGACAGTAAAACTGCTTAGATTTTCTTCAACAGTATCTTGTTCGATGAGAAAATGAATCTAGTCGTGAATTCAAAATTTAAAATTCCCAATAGTTTTCATAAGCACCGGGAAAAACAAAACAAAAATTAAGGAAAAACAGTAATTTTTACGTAAACCTGGTTTTGGTTTTTGGTGTAAACCTAAAAGAAATGACCAAAATTAGTCTTGATTATAACATTGCGTTTTAACCTAAGATCGTTCAAGTTTAACAATAACAAAGTAACAGTTCTTATTCAGAGTTCTATTATACACTAGTCACCAATAATTACCAATATTATACAGTATATACGTATTAACGTATATTACTTACTATAGTTTTAAATGTAATAGTTTATTTTTTTACTACACAAATGTAGATACTAAAATACTATATTTCCCTTAACGAATAGATTTCGATCAAAATACCGGATTATAATAATCAACTATTTAATACAGGCTATTATAGAAAACTACAATAATGATATTTGTGTCTGTTGAAAGTTCACGTAGAAAAAAACATTAACAAAATATGTACATGTATCTCGTCTGCGACCTTTATTTCTAATTCTGTATTATATTTCCTACACATTTGAGAAGACGTATATATTATGTTCACACGTTTTGGTTTAACCATAAACACTATTCTTTAAATCGATTTAAACATAGCACTAAGCTTTTTGAACTTTTTAATGTTTATATTGTTTTGAATTGAGAATATAACGCAATACTTCTTCCTACAGTTATGTTAAACTAAGTTTGAAGACGAGACGATGTATTATTCTGAATAATTTAAGATGTCAACCTACTTTTCTTTAAATATTTTATGTCTTCACCCTTCAGTAGAGGTTTTTTATATTCTTTATATTTTTTACTCATAAATGTTCGATCTATAACAGAATATGTTTTTATTTATAATTTTTAACAATTGCAATTTTATCAACACTAAAACATTTTAGTATTATAATACATTTATTAGTTTATTACTGTAGAATGTTAAGTAAATATTTACAGATCGTATAGCCTTTTTAAGCTTGGTAATTATATAACTATTTCAGATTTCTTGATTTACTTTAGGTAGGTTACATACCTGGTTGCCTATATTATGCATTAGGTACTTATAATATTTAACTATTTAAGATTGTGTTAACATAAAGATTATATTATATTAAAAAGTCATAATGTCGTATACTCGTATCATATTGATTTATGATACGCATTCAGCTTTCATATTATAAAAGAACAACGCTGCGGATTGAATGAAAAATTTGATTAGTTTAAAAACTTCTTCTACTCGATAAAATTATTGTATATAAATTATTTAAATAAAAAAATATGAATAAATAACAATATAGAAAAATCTAATATTACAAACATTTATTAGATATTCGTGAAAATATCTTATAAATATACAAATATATTTTTATAATAACGATAAAATATATCATTTTTACTTGGTATTGAAAGCCTAAAACTTCTTTCTGTATTTACATAAAACTTCGCTAATTCCATTAAAATCGTTACAGTAAACTTTCATGGCAGTGGTGTTATTTTATTCAAGGCTTATAGGTCAATCATGATTGACGCGAATCGATTTATATATATAAACCCAGGAGAAGGGGAAGGAAGCATAGAGAAGGAAGGTAGAAGTTTCAGGCATAATAGGATAATGAACATTTCGACACTGCCATATAGTATGACAGCGACAGTTTATGATGGTATTTAACTTAACTGAAGGTCAAAAACTAAACTTTTATTTACAAAGTACAAAAAACAGTACTTAAATTACATACTTCTTTAATTTATTTATTACCTAGTTATTTCATACATTTTAAAGCAAAAACATCTAACTTATAACATACGAACATTTTTTATATATATATATATATTTATAACTAAAGGTAATTAAGAGCATTGTAGCTTAGATGTTCAATTCTGAACTCCGGTTTCAATAATAAATATAAATATTAAATTACTAACATGTATTGAGCATATATTTATAAGAAAATGTTTTACTCATTGTTCTTAATATTTTCACATGCTATAATAATATGTATCTTTTGATAAATATAGTATTACCTATCTATATAGTATTGTAATTATATATTTTAATATTTATTTATTATATGATATAGTAAAATTATATATATAATTGTATCACTTTATTAGATACAACTACATAATACATCATGAAATTCCAATGTAATTTTATGTGAAATATTGAAAATTAAAACTAAAAACAACATATATGTTATATTTTTTTTAGGTTTAAACATTTTAAATTGTAATTTAAAATTTACATTTTATTATATGATGTAACATTCGTTATTCATACGAGTTGAATGGGGAGTGTTCCATTTTGGGCGACACTTATTATTTCAAAAAATATTGTCGTTTTTAAAAATATTTCTTTTGCGTAATTTTAAGTCGTCACAAAAAAACATTTTTGGAAAAAAAATAATATGTCTATTTTTTAACGTTACAATTTTTTTAATTTTTACTCTTTTGGACTTATATAATATAAATTATATTATTTAAAAACATATTATTTTAAATTATTATCGAATCCGATGTTTAACCTTTATAAATGTGTAGATTGATGTAGTTTTTATCTATAACCACAATTTAGGGTATAGAAGTACTACAAAAGTTTTGAATAGCCATATCTATCGATCGGAAATCGAGTCTAGTTGGTACTTCAAATAGGTCATTTTACGATTTTCTCAGTAACTTTAAACACGTACTAAGAAGAATCAACTGAAAACTATAGTACCTAGTTATAATATTGAAACAATTTTAACATTGTGTTTTAACAAAACTATGCAAAATAATGACCGTCAAATGTGAATTGTGATAATTGCTAAAATTACTTTCAAATTTCAAATTATTATAATATTAATATATTATGCCTATATCCTAATTCGTTTCACTTACTTTGCAAATTTGGTGACAAACACAATATTTTACTTAAACATTTAATAATTAATAGTACAAAATTGTTAAATAATTTAAGAAATGTTTATCAAATGTATGTGATTCTGAGCATGCTCACCCCCGTATTTTACTTTAATACTAATGAATTTATCCAAATTCTGATTTTTGGAAATTTAAAATACCTATACAATTGAGGGCCATATTAAATATTTAGATTATTTATAAAATTTAAGAGTGGGTAATACCTATCTTCAAATGAAAATCACTCATTTATACAGTAAATTGTTAGTCAGATGAATTTTATGAAAATTAGCATGTACCATCCAAATCGAGATTCGTACTTTGTGTAGGTTAGGTTCATGATAAAATGCTTAGAATATATGGGGGTTATGATTATTTGAACATTTTAGTAATTTATATTAATCTGGTTATCATAAATACTAGATCCAATATTATATATTTTTGTAATTCAGAAACTACTCGTTAAAATGTTAACTTAAATATTATATTAAAATATTCAAAAAAATCATCTATTTAATAATTTGCAGTAAAAAAATGTTAGTTTTCATTTGAAAAAAATTTGTATACTTTGCAATCCACTGAACAATCAACAAAAATCTAAATAATTAAAAATATGGTTCTTAAGTAGGTATACTTTAAGTTTCTAAAAATCAGAATTGTTTATATTGCTATTTTAATAAAAAATTGGAGGTGAGAATAATGCTTGGTTAATCATCCTGTATAGTTCAAGCGATGATCATAAAACTATGAAATATATCTATTGTTTAGGCATGTTTCGTATTCAAATATTGCATTATTAATTTACAAAATGTACTACTGAGTCGTTTTAATCATTAATTTATTGTTATATATAAATGGGTATACAATGGTTAATTATATTATCGTTAGGGTAGTATTTTCTAGTTCATACAGTTAAGTAAATTAAGTCTAATTTGTATATTGATTGTTGGAATATTCCAGATCTATCAGTACATTTAATGTTGTGTGTTTATATTCATTAATCATTAATAATATTTTCCAATGTACATAATGTGTTGAATTATATTTCAGTTAATCGTAAAATTAATGATGATACCTATCCAAACTACCTATATATATTACATATTTTATCTTGTTTACGCGTTCAAAATCTTTAGAGTTGCTTAACATTAATCCATTTTTGATAATTAATTATGTAGTGAGTAAAATTATGATTTATTAGTGGGAAAGTATAACTTTGTTGATTTTAGTAACATATATTTTGATTTATAACTATTTAAGTCAAATTAATAGAAAGATATGTTAAATATGTAAAGTACCAACTTACTGATATTATACTATACTTTATACAGTTTTGCTCTCACATACAAAAAATCAAATAAAGTATTTAATCCATAATACATAATCAAATAAAAAAATTATAATGCTTATGTATATAAGTGTAGCGTCATTGGGAATTTTTTTAAGAGTTAGGTGGATAAACAAAAATAATTACAGAATACATATCAATCAATAATATTTTTTATCTGTATGCACTTGTATTCTTATTAAACTATTAATACATGACCAGTCGCATGTTTTACTAGGTTACAAACGTATAAGTTTAAATATGAATACATTTTCTAAAATATCGGAACACATATTATAAAATAACTTGCAGTTAGATATTTACGACATGTTTCTTCTTCTATTTAGGTCAATAAACAACTCGCAGAAAAATCATCCAGAGTTAAATTTGTTGTTTTTGCAGAGGTCATGGCAGGATAATTTTTTATCCGACCCCAGGGAATCGTTTTCGATGGAGGACACCCGAAGCGCTTGATGATAAATCCGGGGATAGAAGACGAAAACATCAGATACCCAAAGGGCACATAAAGTCGTAAATAGACCTTTGGGGAGAGAGAGGGGTACGAAAAAGGTCACATGTTATTTGACATTTTCATCCATACAAGTCGAACTATTTATTATTATTTTTTTTGAAAAAAATTACTAGTAGGCACATCGCACATACACCATTTTGTGTACTATTGTATAAAGCATATATTACATACCACAAACAAAATGAATAACTAATATAACTAACTATGTTAATAATAATAAATTAATTTTACATATACATATGAGTTATATATTATATTTAATATTTATAGGTATAATTATACCTATGATAGATACAATTTTATTGGTTATTAGTCTGTAGTAGTGTAGTCTATGCAGACGTGCAGTGAACAGTATCGCTCATCATAATATTTTTATGCTAAATTATTTAACAATGTTAATTCTCTTCTAATAATAATTATTATTTAAAATAAAGACATATAAACAATTCACACAACAAATAGAAAATACGAGGTACTGTTCGTCCTTCACTTTGTATTAATTTGATTTATCATCATTCATCACTACACACGATCTAAATGCTAAACTAGGTAATGTTTACCAAAATATACCAATGTCTACCGTGTACAATTTATATCTATTTAAATATTGTTGTCAATCATTTTGATATTGCTAAATGAAATACAAACGGTATCTGTGTATGGCATTAATTATTTATTAATTTTTTTTTATTATTAATTAAACCGCGGCAACTTAGGTCATTGGGTGGTTTTTAACTATGGGGGAGGATACTGTAGGTTTAAACATGCGTGTTTGTTAGTTTGTCAGATTTTTAGTGGGCAACCGTAGGTATCTGCCATGCCCGGGTTGGGGATGGCGGCACTTCTCTCCGGACACCGTGACTTGCCCGAAGAAAAATGCCGCCCGCAGCCGAGGCTTTGAACCGACGTCGGTGCGCATTACAAGTCGCGACCGATGACTTAGTCCGCTCGGTCACTTCGTCCCCCGTATTAATTATTATATTATCATATTTATTATTAAACATTTCACAAAGTTATTAAATTGCATTTAAAATAAAAGCTCAGATGATAGCAACGTTTTAAATATTGGTGCCATATTGATTGTAAGTTGTAATCCAATTAACTACCCAGTAGTTATATATAGGTACGACTTATGAATAATAACTATATTATATTTTTTCAAAATATATTTCAATGAGTGCGTATATTTAAGTACCTACTTGTCCTACTTATAAGTTTAAACTAAATGGGTAGCTAATAAAACTCTTGACATACCAATTTTAAAGAGTAGATATTCAATAATCGTATTATTTTTAAAGGGCCTGCTCATGCGTCTTTAATAAATAAGGGACAATTTTTAGGTAATACGCAATTTTGTTGCCGCCGCCCATGGCATTTGTGTTAATCGTCATTGATGATTAGTGTGAGTGTTATTGTATTCGAGTAACCGGCTATCTACGCACGCGCTGCATGTAACGTCACCGCCGACCAAAAATAAAATGCTTGATTTTTTGCAGGAAAAACTCTCACGCATCGTCGATTCATTTTTTTTTGTTATAAAAAGTATAATTGTTTACAGTGCGCGTTGGACTTCGATTTTTAATTTCGTTGTTTAAAACAAACATAATAAAAATAACAAAATCTTGTGAAAACTGGCCATATTCAAAATGGTATTATATGGTTTAGAAATAGAATTTTGAAAATCTAAATCCAATGTGCCCTGTAAAAAGTGTTTCTCTTTAAAAAAAAAAAATTATTGTAATCTAATATTTATGAATACAATTCGTTAGGTACATATTATAGTTCATATACCTACAGATGTTTTTTTTTTTTTTTATAAAATAAAAATCTGTACCAAAACATAACGAACAAGACAAATAGACAATATAAATATAACAAGATACAATTGAATCTCATTTAAAAAATGTACTGCCGGAAATTGCGTATAGGTATACCTACTACAAGTATTGAGTGTACTACGCTCAATGATGCTTAAATAATATCGGTATGATTAAAAATTAGGAAATAACTGTTTATACTTACATCTTTTGTTCTGTAAAGATGATCCGTGGCACTGTTGAACGGGATTTTCGTATTAAAATGAACGGTTGCAGATGTCCTTCGTCCGGTATCGGACGACCGACCTGAAATGAATTAATAAACTAAGTAAGTATAATATACTATAAGGTCGTCGGTCAGATTAGAGGAACAATCACGGTCGTGACATATGATCCACTCTTGAGCTAAATGTATACATATCAACATTCAACATATTATGTACATCAAATTTTAAATTAAGAACCTATTATATTTTCAGCCGAAAGTACATTATCGTCTGTTCATAATAAATGTAGGTACCTACTTTAACTTATTCGTGTAGAATATTAAAGCTTAAAAAGTTATTTTCATAAATTTTAATAAGCTAGGACTCAGAACTTAATGCACTAGTGAAATATTATGCGCATAGACATTTGTTAAAAACCACAAAAATACGTAGGTAGTGTGTTATATACCTATAGTGTGTATATAAATGCAGTAGCGTACGCAGGATTTTAGTTCGGTTAGGGTTTTACCTGAGTAAATAATTTACATTATTTTTTTCTAAACAATTTTTTATAAAACAAATTATAGTTAGCCTCATATTTAGCCTACATTTACAGTATTTAACCTGATCATCTACAGCGCCTCTTCGGGCCGGGATAAACGTGATAATAATCGATGAACGATGATACACCCAAAGGTGGGAATTAACTAGTTAAAAAGTTAAAAAGTTAATTTTTTTAAACTTTTTAACTTATCTAGTTAGTTTATTTTCTAATCAACTTATGAACTCAACCAGTTTAATTTACAGTTGAAATAACTTTGTTTTTCTCAGTTGATTTTAAAAAAAATCCATCAAGTTAAAAACATTTTGAAATTTTTCGTTTATACGTAAATATTACTATATCAGTATAAAATAAAAATATTCCAATACAAAAACACAAACTTTTCTGTTCTTTATCTTGATAACATAATTTTGTGTATATTTATATATTTTATTAAGTTGTAAATTATATATTATGGGAGTTGCAATTATAAATGTTTTTAATAAAATTAATAATTTAAAATTACAAATTGACAATTGTTATGTTTTAATGTAATATAACTTATAATATATATGAAGGTCATGTATTCATCTTAACGTATTATGAGATTTATGACATTCAATTGCTATACGATATAAAAAAATATATTTGTTAAATTATTAATTTGGGATGAGTATAGTTTAAATTAGTAAATAATAGTGAAGTAAAAGTAAAAGGGTATACAGTGTACATTAAAAAAATTTCAATAAAATTGTTCTTTATAATTTATAAATTAGAAACTAGAAAGACACATTCACCCTTTATGTGATTTACATACTAATTAAAAAAAATTGATTACCTTTTTTAACTGAGTTAAGTTAATATTTTTTTCTACATTAACTTTTAACTTATCGAGTTAAATTTACAATTTGTTAACTGTTAACTTTTAACTTATCGATCTTGTGTCCTCTTAACTTAACTTGAGTTAATTATTTTTATTAACTTGCCCACCTTTGGATACACCATCGATTATGGCAGACGTTTAGCAATGTTCTTAATCAGCCAAAAAAAAAACCGAAACTATGATTAACGACGTCGTTGTCATATTCAACAATTTATTTTATATCTATTAAAAATTACCAAAAATTAATCTTTGTGTATCATAATGCTGGTAAATAAGATTTTTTTTTTGGGGGGGGGAGGTCAGAATCCTAGAACCTACCCCTGCGTACGCCACTGTAATAATGTATTAAAAAGTAAAGATTTTGATAAAAATATTATGTTTTATTTAGTAGGTGGTTTATATTTCAAATAATTGTAATTTTTTTAAACTTGAAATGTATATTATTTATTTAACCACAATGAAGATAGCCAAGATAGGTGCTCATAGTTTAAATGTAAGTATTGTAGTACTTATTAATTATTATTATTTATTACGTTTATAAAGTTTGGATTTGAATAATTGTCTTTTAGAATGAGTTTTAACCCAAAGATAAAATAAAATTTATTATTTATAACTTATATATTAAAAAAAAAATCTAGATAACTAGATTACTTATTACTACGCAGGTAATTAGTTATGCCTAAGTTTATACTAAAAAGTATACTTTGCGTCATTAAATGTCCGAGATTATGTAAATTATGAATATTATATATTTTATACAACAGTATAACATGAATATACATAAGTAATTCATATTATTATTTTTTTAATCAGCTTTGAACTTATATTATAAATAATATATTATGATGCGTTGTATTTCACAGTTACAAAAACAAATATTATTATGAATAATTAGTTTGTAATTTTATAGAAATCACTTCAATTTCATATTAAAATTATAGGAAATAGTAATACAAATTACAATAAACGTACATTGACTTTAAAGTTTTTAAATTAACTTTTATACTTTAATAATAATTGTATAGCAAGTAAAAACACGAAAAATGTAATTATGAAGAAAGGTTATTATTAAGTAGGTATCTATATATGTATATCTATGACATTTTATTATATTTTTATAATTATAAATTCTGGTATTATAGAACCTCAAATTAATATTATTCATGAAATTGTATAAATCATGTTGTTCAGTTGTTCTATACTTGTATAAACATGTTTAAAATATATTATGTTCTCAATGTATTCATTTTTTGAAAATTATTATTCATCTAACAGAATATTAATTAATATTAGGTACCTACACTCTTCATTTTTAGAATCGTTAAAATTAAAAAAATAAATAATTTAAGCAAATAAATGAAAAATTGTATAGGTATACATTTTATGAAACTATTATTAAATTATTTGTATTTATTTATTTTGCATATATAAAGACATTATGCCGATTTTCAATTCGGAAATTCATTGAGAGTAGACATGGATGCTGTGTAATAACAGTAATAACTCATTCATTTCAATTTTCAAGTCTATTAAATAAATGTACAAATAATTTATAAAAAAAAATCTAATATTATAATTCAATGTACTGCGTCATATAATTTTAATTTGTATTAAAGCAGACCATGAACTATGACAATATACATTGAAGAAGGATTATATTTATGGTTATTTCTACATCATTGAAAACTCTAGAGTAGAGGTATTAGCATTTACAGCTACCTATATAGGTACACTAACAATAACGGCTTTTCTATAATAAACGTTAATTTAGTGAACTTCAAACAATCAAAAAACATATTATAAATATATGTATATTTATACTCGTATAATTATTATGACAGCGATTGGCTAATAATATTAAACTCTTTTGAAACCAGCGAAATATATTCTGATTCAGAACTACCTAATTAAATTTGAAAGGACTGATCAAATAACTTATATAAATCCATCTGAGTATCGTTAAAAGACTGTCCTATACATATAGAGGATTTTGTTTTTGTTCAAGTCGGCATAAAAGAGTTTTGAAGTTGACATTTTCAACCCTCCCCTTACAACGCCATTAATTATTTCTTAGTACAAGCACGGAGTATAATATAGTCTAAAAATTGTTTGAAAATTATACTATGAAGTGCATACAACCTACACAGTTACACAATTATCATTAGGTATTTTACAAATATATCGTGCAGCTAATTTTAATTTACCATAAAATAACTATGAATTCGATAAAATACAAATAGTACATATATGTTGAGATGTTCTAAAAATAACGTATTTTTATATGTTTGCTCTGTTCGTATAATATTGTTATATAATTACTTTAAAAAGATTTTAAAATTTATAATGTACCAAATTAATTTATTTGAAAAGTAATAAAAAAAAAAGCTATTTAAATAAGTACTTTTTTAGTATACTTTCTTATAACTGAATCTTACAAAACAAAATTATTGTTAATAAAAAAAGATATATAAACTAAATTATTTAACAAAACATACTCTTATGAAACAAATTCTAATTTTTTAGTTTTAAAACATATACTTGTGTTCTTTAACTATGTATTAATTCAAAAGGTCATTCAATAAGAAATATTTTTATGGGCGAATTTTATACATATAGGTTATATACTATAACCTATTTATAAGTATAAATTATAGTATATATACTATATTATATAGTTATAAACTTATAAACATATTATTATATGCTGTCATACAAATTTAAATTTAAAAACAAATACTTTGTAATAATATTGTGTGCATGACCAATCAATTAAGATATAAAATATTTTATTTTTCCAAGCAACTTGTCTCAGGTGCACTATAGAGATATAATTCACAATGCAGATATAACTATTTATGATATCTATAAGACTATACCTATTACGTGCATAATTCCGCTTGGTAAAATATTTTCTCGACATTTTTTCATTATTGTTTCGTCACATAAGGTAGTTCTCAACATTTTTGATGAAGACATCCTAACTTAAATCTAAATAACAAAAAATATAAACCTATGTAAATTATAAATGTACATATCGATACCATTTTATTAAAAAAACAAATGTGAAAAGTGGGTAAGTGGAAGTCGAAAACCGATTTTGCGTAAAAGTCCCGTTTTTCCTTAATTTTTTTTTGTTTTCCCGGCGCTAGTGTAAACTATTTCAAATCTTAATCTCCAGAATGTACCAACTAGATTCACATTCCCATCGAACAAGATACTGAAAATCGAAGCATTATTTTGACAACCTACTTATTGTGTACACAGACACAAATAATAAAAATAAAAACACACATCATTGTAAAATCAATACATCCATTGGAGTCGCTCAGAATCTAAAATAAAAATATATATTTATTCATTCAAAATAAACGGGTACCGGGGTACCTACTTTTGTCTTTAATAATAATACAAAAATAAAATTGAACAAAACAAAATGTTCATTCTCGCGTTAAAAATTCTGGTGTCCTATCCATTCTTATATTATCTATGCGGTATATAGTACGTGACACGCCGGTTTAAAACCAACGATCCATTCGGTAAACACGAAAAGTTATTGTTCGTATTTAATATTTACAAAAGCGGTTCGACTAGGTATACTCATTCATTTTTTTCACCACTTAATCAAAATGTTTTCTATCTGCAGAAATTCAAAAGCGAATACCTGAAATAGTATGGTCTACATATTATGCTATGAAATACCCAGTATGTATACACAAAGCGACAAAAGTATAGGTACCTAATTTAGTTTGATAATGTTGACAAATGCGACGATCCGGCATCACAAGTGGTTAATTGAAACACGTCTTCCTCATGCGAAATGATTACGGCAATTCAACGACTTAATAGTTGGTACTCACTACTCAGATAAGCAAATAGTTTATGGCAAGTAAGTTTGATTTTTAATTAATTATTATTTTCAATTGCAGCAGATCAGGCCAGATTTAACTCGATAATGTAACCCCATTTTTAGCAGAAAAAAACAGTCTTGGTTTGAAAAACAAATTTACTTTTAAACATTTACTGTATATTTATTATTTTAGTTTCAGTAATTAAGAATCGAATGGGGGAGCTGGGTATTGGTTTTAGAATTTATAATTATCTATATGTGTTCTTTTTAGACGCTTTTGTTTTCTAACATACAATTAGAACTTGAATTTAAACGTAAATAGTATATATGCATATTGCATACTATACCTACACTTACACATATGCTGTATCTACCTTGCTATTAAATTACAAACATTTGTAACAGAAATAGTAACATACAAGTTAAAACATTTTGGTCAAAACTGAATATAGTTGGTGTCATTCCGTCATAATATACAATATGGTGCTTGCGGAAAAACATCACACATAAAAAAAATAATATGATTATGTGAAATATAAGTATATTTACAAGTTTACAATGTATAATTCAATAATTGTATCAATATAAATATAGGAACTACTATAACTATTAATAATTTAAAAAAAAATTGAATTTCTTGAACAAAACAGATAACTTATAATTAGTGCAATTAATTTTTACATTATAATATATAAAGTTGAAGCAATTAAAATTGTTTGTATCCCGATTTCAGAAAACTATTCTGAGGAAATCACGGTCAACCTTTTTTCGGGTTTTGATCTTATACAACATTTAAAAAATGTAGGACTTTCTAAAGCACCATATGTGTTAGAATTCCAATTTATAGAAATGAATATGCGGGAACTACGTGAAACTTTGAAGTACTTTTACTGAACACAAACACTGTATTCCCAAAACAAAACACATCATTATAATGTTACACCATGCAATACCTCACTTCGTTCATTGTTCAGAATTAAAAAGTTAAGAACTTTAATTAAATACAAATAAAAAACATAAATTTGAATTTATAAAATCTAAACTAGATACTTTTGATTATTCACCACTCTATTTATTTATTTATTTATTTAATAAATGTACTTAATTAGGTACCACAAATATTTATTCTTTAATTTTTATACTAAAATCGCCCTAAAATCATGATTTTATATTAATAATAAGTAATAGGTACATTTTAAAACAACCAAATAAGTATTAGATAGACGTTTTGTAACCAAACATTCCAGAGCAAAAAAAAGACGAATTCAGAATTCATTGTAATTCGTATACAGTTGTAATTGATTAACGAATAATGATTTATTATTATTATTATTATTATTATTATTGGAAAATAAAATAAGAAACACCTATCAAAAAATGTAGGTAGCTATACTTACATGGGTTTGGAGTAACCGTGTGAAGTTTATAGGCAGTAAACCCGTACATGTTGAAGGATTCAATGTCTATCATCAACACCGTTCATGTTTTATGGAATCGCATTATTTTTTTTATCGCAACGATTATTGATATGATTTGTTTTTAAATTTTTTAATAGTTTGAAACTGTTAAATTCAAAAAAAAAAACTATAATATGGTATGAATGTTATTTTTTCGTTTTAAAACTGGTACGCGTATTTCGTAATTCACATCATAATAATGTGTTCATATATAGTGGTACCGAGTACCGCAATTGTATACCGGCGTCGGCGTTGGTAGCGCGGTGTCTGGGGAGCCGGACAAAAGCCGAATGTGTATGGGAAGAAAAATATATTTTCACGAGGCGTTTGTTCCGAACTTGGCCGGCGTCCCGCGTTTGCGTGATTAACACTATCCAGTCGATCGGTCTGGGGGTGGGTTTCTCGGCGGGGGCGACCGATGTGCGGGCGGGTTTCGGTGTCGGTGGAAGGACGCATACATACATATATACATATAGTATATACAAACGTTACTGACGGGTAGGAAACAATTTCAAACAATGTTCACGGGTGTTTATTAAAAACGCAACGTTGTATTTATGATTAAAAATATAAAATACCGCATTAAAGCCGAGAGCTGTTTTGTTTACGCGCTTAAAACAAGACGGGGTGTGAAGCCCTCTAATGAAAATCGTTACACACAGGCTACACAACCCACTTAAGTCGTCAATATCCTGAGTATTTTTTTTACGACAGGACAACAATGTACACGCGTGAAAATATTGGATTTAACTTCCAAAACAAAACAAGTGACACTCGGGACTAATTAACCAGTCTTTTTTCAACGAAATGAATAATTATTATAATATATTAAGTATAATTGGCAAAGACAATTACAAAGCATTGGTATAGGATTAGGTTCGTCATTTCAGCTACACCTAGAAAAAAATAAATACAACTGTGTATATAGGTAGGTCGTAGTCTGTAGGTATATGCCTATGCCAATACTAAACTCCGAATAATTATTTGATGGCTCTATACATTTTATGTTGGTTACCAGTTACTACTACCTTCCAATATAAACTATAGATATCAGAGTTCAGATTGAATAATAAATTAGAATTTACTAACGTAAATCCTCATGGACGAGCATTTTCAAATTATTATTTCTCTTTATGAACATTATAATATACTGAAATCATAAAAACATATAATAAAATTAATTACATACCTTTATGTATTCTAAAATACCTATAGCTTCTTTTAATACTGCAAGACTTCGTGCAACAATAATCATGCTACTAAAAAGAATGTTAAACTTTATTTTAATTTTTAAATATATAAAATATTATGTTGTATTATACAATACGATAGATCCTTATATTGGATATATTATGACGATATGTGACCTACGTGTGTAGTATAAGTAACAAAACCTATAGTAAACCTATTATATTATTATGATTTATGAATATAAATGTATGCACATCACAAAATACAATGTGTTTGCAATCTATACACTAGGTATTTTAAATCTGATCAATGTGATAATCATTCATCAATAATATAACAATAGAAAATACAAATAGTGAAATTTATTTGTTTATATAATGTAATAATATGAAAGTCATCATCCTGCATATACATTATTATACATTTAGGTTACGATGTATATTATATATTTATATGCATATGCAATTGTATATATAATAATATAACGTGTTTATTGTCAAAAGCTGTTTTCCGTGTCCCGGTTTGTAAAAACTAAATAGTATGATATAGTGATGATTATACTAATTAGCTAAACCTACTCAACATCACGTTAGACGTAAAAATTAAAAATACTATTTAACATTAAATTTAATTCTGAAGTTTTGGCAAAAATTGTTTGCTGACACCGAAAATGTGTTTGGCATACACATTTTGTAGGTTAAGGTTGATCCGTTCAACTATCATGTCTATAGGTACATACGAACACGTCATACAACTTGCTTAAGTGAAACATTGTAATTTTGGATTCGGATCGGAACAATATGAATGTTTAGGATTCACATTGATTCGTAAGTAAGTAATTTTTTGTTATTGTGGGTCTGGCATCATCTTTAAGAACAGTGATAAAGATGCTTTAAATAACTTAAAGGTTGGTATCTAGTAGAAAATTGGATCTTTAGTTGATAATCTAGTAGATCAAAAATAAAAATCCCGGTTACTAAATAAATTTCAGAACCTTCAAATTTCCATCATATATTAATTATATTACAATTTTCTAGATAATATGATACATTTTTCAAAATATACTGGATATTTTTAGCCATTTATATAGATTTTATATTTACTCCTTTTGTTTCGATTTTTGTATAATAAATTTTTGTTCATAAGTCAAAAAGCTTGATAATTTAAGTTTCAATCATTCCTCATCAAATTTTCTTACAGCGATTAAAAAATGTCGAAAATACAATCTAATTTTTTTCATAAATGCGCAGTTTGAAGTTGAAACATTTATGATCATAAAAATTCGAATAGGTAGTTAAAACTTGACAATTTAATACAAGGTCTCTTTATAAGTTAGACTTACAGCGTTCTAAAAAGTAAAAATATTGAAAATACAACATGTGCAAATTTTCTTTTGCTTATAGACATTTAAGTTCTAATTTTGACAAAATCGGATTTACAAAAAAAAAAAAATAATCATCTTTTTTTTAACAATTTTAGTTGTTACTATGTTGTAAATTGCAATTCAAAAAATATTAACTATAGAAACTTGAAACTTTTCATCATCGTGTTTGTTGTAATTTTCTATACACGATGAAATGTTCAAAATATTTAGACTAATTTTAAGTTATTTATACCTCGATCCTATTTACACTGTTTTACACGGCACGTCGCGTGTCGGTATTTTGACTTATTAATAACGATAATATAATATATGATATGATATTATAATAATTATACCTAATATAAAACATATTTACCAGGTTTTTGTCAACAGTTGGTTCAGTATAATTAATAAAAAAAAATGTAATTGCTATAAATTACTTACAGAGTGATATAAATTAGTTATAAATTAATATCGTTAACCCTTAGA
The DNA here is from genome assembly GCF_005508785.2 of Acyrthosiphon pisum. Lineage (NCBI taxonomy): Eukaryota > Metazoa > Arthropoda > Insecta > Hemiptera > Aphididae > Acyrthosiphon > Acyrthosiphon pisum. Next base: position 166,067,875 of record NC_042494.1, on the reverse strand, counting down.
AATAGAAGCTCACTCACCGTCTCCGAAGAGAATTGTTTTTATTATTTTATAATGATTTTTTACTGAATTCAAATACAACATATACGATATACATTACAGTTCTTACCGACTACTCGATGAACGTGTCATCGAGATCTACTATTCAGCTGCATTGAGTAAGGCTATACTTCCCGGTTTCAAAAAAAAAATTTTCATTAATTTGAATATAATAACTAATACACTTTTACATTAACAAAAAAAAAAAGTAGTTGACTGAAATTGTGGTTATTTTGTTGCCCTAACCGTTTTTGCGATACGTTTAACTTGTTATATTTATCATTATAGATGCGAATATGTGATATATATATTAATATATTGAAATATAGATTATAGGTGTTTGTTAATTGACATAATATTATAATATAATAGACTTATATAATATTATGGTGTACAGGAACTAGGGTAGTACTTATAATATGTGTTATACAATCATATATTATTATCACGTCGATATACATAAATCGATACACTAAATCATTACATTTTTAAAATATTTTCAGGGCGTACCAACCTAACTATATTTATTTATACACAGACGAAGCGAATAACGATTATAAATGGACAATGGCGACTGGCGACTATTTAACGTCTGACAAGTAAACTGTGGGCGATTGGTAAGCGGAAAAGGGAATATGTTATTAGACGCGACGCTTGTATTAACAGTCTTCTTGGAATAAATAAAATAAACATTGCCACCATCCGCTTCACTAGCCACTGCGATTAAAAAATTTAAACATATATAGTACAATTAATCAAATAAAAAATATATTTTTTCCGACACATAATGATATTATTTTACGAGATAGAATAACAGTATATTTTAGGCAAAGGTATAATTTTGTCCCCCCACCTATCCAACAGGTATACCAAGCTTTTTATTTACTTTATATTATTTATCAATATAGATAAAAAATAGATAATAATAATAATAATAAATTATAAATATCTATTACAATTTAAGGCCTAAATATAGTGCATACTCTAACTACCTAGGTACCTACCTATACAATTTGTTTCTAAACCCTTTAAAACGAGTAAAAAAAACAATTATGTATAAATAGTAAAAAATATATTTAAAATTGGGTAGGGAGTAGGGCGCGGGGTTTTGATTTTATTTGGTAAATTATTTTTCACCCCTAGTTTTTTACCCAGTTACGTCCGTGGCGTATTGGTGATATGTACCTACCTACTATAATAATCGACGAACGGCGCACGTTACTATTTTCCAATCGTATACAAGGGTAGATGTGGTAGTTAAATCCCCTCATGGCATTTTTTTGTTTAAGTCCTGTAGAAACGTCAAAACATTGTTTGAACTAGGTATTACAATGTTTGACCTTCGATCCATCTCTGGGGAAACATTTTTCAGTCCCTTAGTACAAAAAATTCCACGAGTCCTGGCGTTCTGCGTAGCAATGTCCAACCAATTTTTCAAAATTCAAAACAATATAATGTATGAACAAATCGTCAGAAATTCCAAACTTCAAAATTGGGGAAGGGGTCAGTGTGAAATAACGAGTTTTAGAAAAAGCTTAAAAACATGATATTGTAGTTCATATTGTATTATATATAAAAAAAATGTAGTCGTTATACTTATTTCATTTTATTGGTAATAGTGTTATTTCACATAATATTATAAATTATAATAGATACCTACTTAGCGGCTATACTTAGAGGATTAGCGGCAACATTAACTACGAATTTGATACAAGAACTGGTATTGCATATAAACATACCAGTTTTCTTTATTTCCCCCCCTCCACGATAATTTTACAAGTGCTACTGGGATTCTCAATTTTGACATCCCAATAGTACCAACAACTAGATCCAATTTGGTATCAGAAACTACCCTCTAACCTACAACGTGAGAACCTACACACAAAAAAAACTCATCACTGTAAACACAATACACTCGAGTGTGCTGATCGTTGCTTCGCTCAGATTCTAAAATTGAAATGAGTATTACGTGCCAAATGTAATGTGTAACATTCAATAACATTGGATGTACCGCAGGTTAGCCATCCCGGGTTAGAATTTTTAAACTTTAATAGGTGCCTGCTATAATACCTAGGTACATTTAGAATCTGCGTGAACAGCGAAGGGATGAATATATTATATTGGTTTACAGGTTTACTAAAGTATTGGATCAACTTATCAACTAACCATTGTATATACATAGTAGTATAGTACCTAGGTACTTATGTAAATTTATAACTAAACCATCATATTATAAAAAGTAAAATTGTATATAATATCTGTAGGTATAGATGATAGCCTATAATATAGCTAGGGATATCTTATTTTTAATCAATATATTATATTAAAAAAAAACAATAGTGGCATTATTCAATATTTGAACTAGAAGTTAAGTGATACAATATAAAATATAGAACAAATTTCATGAGATGATCGAGGGGCGATCAATATTTTTAAAACCTCTGGGTGTAGTAGGAATTATTTTAAAAGGTCCATTGTCATTTTATACGCCTATTAACTACATTAGGAATGTTTTGAGAGAAGTGTGCTGAAACTAATGGGTTTAAGTGCTGGTGCCTGGTGAGCTTTTGTACGGTATTTTAAACATACATGTTTAGCGGTTCATTTAAAGGTTGACATTTTAAGATCTCTAAGTGTATTGTTGCATATAATAGGTATAGTCTTACATTCGAGACATACATGCCGTAAAGCTTTTAGTAGTATTCTTTGAATTGTTGACTGTGTAATTTAAATTTAATGTAGTTAGTATTTAATTAGTATTCTTAGTAATTCTAAAAATCAGAATTTGAATAAATGTATAATATATAAGCATAAAAATCATAGTTTATTATCAATACACACTCACGCTGGAATCTGAATAGACTTATTATTATTTATTTGAGCGTACATTAATGAAGTTTACAAGGAACCTTGTATTAAATATTCAAGCTTTTTTACTAAGTAATAAAGTTTTTATCGATAGTAATTTTAAAAAATTTACAAAATTCGAAAAACCTTTCAAGGCTATAACTAACTAATAAAGAGTCAAAATATTTCATAAATTATAATTTATGGGAAATGCTAAAATAAATACTTGAGTTAAACCAAAAAAATAAAATGATTTTTAAAAAAAAATTGTTTTGCCTAAATATTATCACCTTTTTCTACTTTTTTTTTGATTTTCTAAAACTACTTGGAATTTTCAATTTTTACCTCCCAACTATATTCACTTTTCTATCAAAAAGATGCTGATCTCGAAAATCGGAGTGTCTTTAGTCTTTACTATCCAAAATGTTGAATTCATATTTATCACAGTAATTACAGTGACGCACCCACACGATATCTAATGATGTACAGCAGAGCGGTACCTATTAGAGTATTAGCCCACATTATATTTGGATTTTTTTTCTCACTTGTAACAACTTTTGAAGAGCCCTGTAAAAATTTTTTTTGACCGTGAAAACATTTTTTATCGACAATTTTTTAAAAAAAAAAGTTAAAATATTTTAGATATTTTACTATGTAGGTCAAGAAAATGTTAATGACTAACCGTAATATGTATTAGTGTTTGGTGAAAATATCAAGTATCTTTGCTTTATTCATTTTTGAATTACAATAAAGTAAGAAAATGGATTTTATCAAAAACTGGTTTTGCGTAAAAACTCTGAATTACTCCCATTTTATCTTGTTTTTCTCAATTATTGTTTATTAATAAAAAAAAAACTAGGAATTTCGACTTTTGACCCCCCCCCCCCTTCCCAAAGTATACCAACTAAATACACTTTTCTACCAGAAATAATATTGATGTTGAAAATTAAAGCATATTTTTTTATATTTAAATAGTTTTTACAGACAAAAAAAATCAAACACATCATTGTAAAATCAATACATTCATCGCTCTGTGCAGAATCTAAAATATATAAGGACAATTTTTTTTTAAACATTTCTAGTTGAAATTATAACGAAATTGAATAAATATAATTTTTAAATATTTCTGGAAACTTGACATTTTTATGTATATTACTATATTTTAAAATACGCAATGAGATTTTCAAAATATTTATGTTCATCTTAAGCTATTGCGTTTTGTAGACTATATACCTACCTATTACAAATAATATAGAGATACGTGGTATACTGGTATACCGTATACAAAATCTTCATTCTACACCGTTCTACGGATTACGGTAAGTCGGTTTTGACTCAAAAATTATTAACAATAACATTGTTTATTTTAAATTCCCACAAGTACTTAATGTTCTTATACCTTTGTTTTATAATATTTTAATATAGTCCAATTCACTCTAATAATACGAAAGGATAAAAACTAAATTGGTCCTGCTGAAATCGAATTTGATATGTTGTATGATAAATACCTACATTAATACATTAATACGTTCATAAGACGGTAATAAGACAACTGACAACACGCCGTGGTGGCGGGTAGTGTACTGGTGTAGCGCCCTCTTAATAAGGGGCCTCACTACGGTCATTATTTAAGGGGAAAAATTTAGGCAATATCTAATCTGGTCATAGCCGCCCGGGATCTATATTGTGTTCGTTATAAATGATTATCGTTAGTGTGAGTAAAATTAAATGCGAGTATCACTTACTTCTACTCCATCAAACGTACGCGCATGCACATGTCAATAACTCGATAGGCAACCATATAAATTTGAAATTTCATCACACCGATTTTACAACAACTTACTTGAAGGGTGGAAATGCAAAAAGGGGTATTGCCAAAAATTTTAAAATCGAGTTAGACATCGATTCTGAATGGAAAAAATGCTGTAATTTCGAATTTGTGGTCAAAATTATACAATATCGATTATTTTTATGAGTACCTAAAATCGATTGAAAAACAGCGGTTCAGTGCATTACGTGATATTGTCACATTTAAATAAATTTAATGTCAAAGCAAAACGTGGTATTATCATGTTCAAGTCAAAACGTATTATTGCCCATGTTATTAGTATTGGAGCATACTTGATATCATTGCGAAACGTGGTAGGTATTGCCAATATTAAATTTTTCTTCAAAACGTGGTATTGCCGGCAATAATGCGTTTTGCATCAACAGGAATTGGAACAACTTTAAAACGTGATTTTGCCATTACTTTTTCAAGATCTGCAATACCACGTTTTGGTCTGACATGAAATTTAAAAACAATGTTTACAATTTAGGTAGATTTATTTTGACACTGTCAATCGTTTACTTTTTATTTTTTACATATAAATAAACTTATTCTGAGTGTTTATAGTCGCCAGAAAATGTGTTGCAGTTTTCCTTGATTTGTGAACATTTTGGTTTTTGGCAATACCACTATTTGCATTTCCACCCTTCACTTATAAAGTTAGTTTACGTTGTCTGATTTTGATACTGAAAAATTAATTGAATTCTGCAGACAAATATCTGTAGATCGCACGAAACATTTTCCGGTTTTAATATTAATTTTAATTTTAATTATGATTCGAAAAAGTTCATATTTTCAAGTTTTCAATTACAATTCACAATAATTTAAAATGTAGTTCTTACAAAGTGCTTCGTAGGATCTATAGACGATTTTCTGGTGAGTTCAAATTTTTTTCAGAATTTAAATCGGACAACGTTAACTATCTTTAATTTTGTCAATACTTTAGGTGTTTTCAACTAAAATTGACGGAAGTAGTGACTAGTGAGGCCCCTTAACGAAAAAAAATGATTTAAAACAAAATACCAATAAGAATATTTTTTGTTTAATATTTTAATATTCATAAAATTGTTTTTCTCTAATAAAATAACAAATCTGTCTTGTATTTTCTAGTTTCTAAACACCAGTTGCTGCTACTTACTAATAATCAAGGCATCAATCGCAATCAGGCCTAATGGCTAATAACCTATACTATAGTAGTTTAGTTATTCAATTCGGCCAGGCATCATAATTCGTAATATTATAATATATTTTATAATGTCAACAATATTCTGATGGTAATACCATCATTGTATTATCTTTTTAAATATTTTAAAATGGTCACATAAGTTTTTAAGTCTATACAGTTGTTCCTTATAAATAAAGTGTGCACTACACCTATATAATATATGAGCCACTCGTCCCACTCCAAAAATAAATCCTATATTTTAGTTACACCACTGTAGATACTTATCAGTTATCATAATTTAGCATGATTTATATTATATCACAATACCACGGACTAAATCCGTACCTAAGACCTAAATAGTATTATGTATATAATACTAGATACCTAGGTACTTATTTATTCTGTTTAAGTCAATTTTACCCAAGAGCTAATACTAAATAATCGTATGCCTACGAGTCTATGACGTTCAGCGCATCGACTTAATTTTGTTTTCTTTTAAAATGATATTATTCACGTACATGACATTATATATATTGACATATATCATCATAATACTTACCTATGTCCTATACCATACCTTATACCATTTTTTATTATTCTTTTTGTTATCCGTTTAAAATATCGGCCTTCAAACAAATTCTATACCTACTTATGCAAAATGTAATAAGTAACTAATAGTAAGTAGGACGTAGGAAATCAATATTCAATAATAAGCAATAACGCGCTACCAGTTGGCAGTTATGGATCAAGTATTGGGAGTGGGTCTAAAAACCTACAGGATAAAAAAAACCCAAAGGTAGTTAAAAAAGTGCACAACACTGTTTTACATGTTGTATAATAATATAGTCAATACTATATCATATTAACATAATATATTACTCTGGACTCTGGTTAACATGTTAATAAATAACACACATAGGTCGCTGGGTATTATATGCCGTATGAGTTTTAATAATTAATATATTAAAAGCCATTATATATTGAGATATTTTATGTAATATATTGTCAGTCATGGTAGAGGAGGGAGGAAAATAATATAGTTAAATAAATTATAGGTCTTTGCCGCCGAAAAGAAATCCAGTTTGGGAAAGTACAAAAACCTTTGACAAAACCGCCTACCACTATCTGATAGACATATCCGTGTCGTCTCTTAAATCAGTGCATGAGCACCAGCCACCAAGTAATAACCTCTCAAAAATATCAATATCGATTTCCACGAGCGACAACTGGACTTCTTATGTTAAGTAAAAATCAGTGCGTTTTTATTTCGATTTGTATATTTGAAGTATTACCTTGTGTCACCTAAAATCTAAAAACTCTTGCAACATAATTCACGAACAACTGCGAATCAGGTAAGGCATTTAATATAATATTTTACATTGGTTGCAGTATTAATTTATATGTGCTTTTTACATAAGTTATATTGTACGGTGTATTTGATCTAATTCTCGAATACACGATCTCGAGAGCCCTCCGAACACCTGGAGGAAGGTAATAGCTTAATTTTACTATTTTTAACATCTGAATTAAATATATTTATTGACAGGAGTCGTATTTTTCGTATTTTTCGTATTTTTAAGTTATTACACTGTCCAAATCACCTATAATACGTTTATAATCATCCAATAAATATAATATAATATTGTGTAAATGGTACTAAAATTGAAAAAGTTAAAAATGTATATGGAAAAAATCATGTGTCACATATATTAATACACTATAATCAAATAGGTTTATCGAATATTTAGGTTGATAATTATTTATTTATTCAAATATTGTAAGTGTAAGTACATCAAAGATGTATATAATTTTTTCCATCACGTGGAAATGAGTGGGTATATATTGGCAAAAAAGTATATACGCAACAAAATTAGCTTACATATCTCTAATAATAATTTATCTCAGTCATTATTCATCAATCATCTATATTCTATAACATGCATTAAAATGGACCTTGTCAATAAAATTTACCTATAATCAAAACATTCTTGATAAGCTTTATTACTTAAATAATTATGAAATTCGTTTATTTCAAGCATGAAAAAAAACTTATTTATAACGTTAGTCTATACATATAGCGTTCTGTGTTACTCTTCTAATGGATGGCTTCTTATATAAGTACATAATACCCACACACCTGATTTTATTTAAAAACATCGCATATACCTTCAGGGCAGAATCTAGAGTGAGAAAATCGGGGATTCATCCCCAGGCGTAATATATTATTCTAAGAATAATATTATTTTGGGCTTAAATTGTATATATCAATGAAGGTAGTTTCCTCTTATAGTTAAAAAAAGGCAATGCATAGAAAAGTAGAAAACCAAATAAGTGAATTGAAAAAATGAGTTACCTACACATAGATTTTAAATTAAGACACTACCTAGATCAAAACATTTGTTTTGACATTTTCCGATATAGTTAGAACTTGACGCACTGACGCATGTGAAGAATCGTTAGTTGTTCGAATATTTTCTGTACAAGTAGACAGGCACTTAGTAAATATGAAAATATAAATTGTAACTGCTAACGAACCACGTGATATCTCATTATTTAAGCAGGGTATCCAATAATTTAGGTAATGAAAAATAATAGACTAAAATAGTTAGGTACCTACATGGCTACATCTAAACATCTTACATACCTACCTAGATATTTCAATAAAAATTAATGTATAGATTATTCTTATCCCCGGATGTGTCGACACTTGACATTCTTAGATATCATAGACGGCATATCGACTTGTTCTTATTTACTGGGCTAATAAGTTACCGATTGTATATTATTTGATTGTACAGTGTATTTAAATCATAATAAAGAATTTTAAACATTTATGGGGTAATAATGCTAATTAGTAATTACCAAATATGATCTGTAACTTGCGAATATGGTTATTATTATTTATCATATAATACTATTATAATACATAGGTAATATATAATTTATAATTTATGTATATATATATATATATATCATGTTATATATTGATTTGGATTATAAAACCATACGTGAGAGAAGAAGGGCCATCCCTATGTCCCATCAAGGTGAATAATATATGGTTCTATATCACTCCCGGCGGTATTACCAATTAGGTACCATTGTTTATAAATTATAAATTATGTATTACTCTAGATTCTCTATACGGATGTATCACGTACAACGACGTGCGTACAATGACGTCCACGGGGGAATCACGAATGGACATTTGCCGGCTTCACTCTCTCCTTAGTCCCTGCCGTCCTGCCGAGTACCGTCACACTATTTTCTGGATATTTAGGTGTATCTACTATCTATGTACTATATAGTAAGTATATACTATTAGTTATTACATCATAACAGTATAATACACGTATCGACACACATTTTAAATAAAACGTTTTTGGCACTATAATATAACATGTAATATTTCCTCTGCCACTCCCCCCAATCGATGATAACTTTTGTGGTGGCGCACCTAATGACCTAATCGAAAATCGAAATTATACGCCCCTACAAACTGCAAGTTGTAATCAAACTTGACAACAGTCACGATATTGTACATCATTTTACTATAATATCCATAATACGTATAGGTATATAGACCGACCATAATACGTATTATTATTATTATTATTGTAACGTCGTGACGACCATTATATTATAATACATTAATACGTATTATTATTATTACGTAGTGTCGATGAGAGATCAGCTGCAGTACGGCGGATGCGCGCGACGTTATTTCGGGCCGTTTCCATCGCGATATCGCCGAAACGGTGACGTCTGTCGCGGCGCTGACGTCCGGAAAACCGAAAACGAATATTAACGGCGGACGTGGACGTGACGACAAACGACGCAGCACGCACTACGCAGACGCCTGACGCCTCGGTCGCACAGACGCCGTCACTACGTCAGAGTGACAGAGTATCAGACACGCCGTACACGGGCGCAGGACGGAAGTGGTGTGACGGCGGCGCGGCGGTGCTTCTTTCCGTTGACCGCACGCGGGGTCGACCGCGGTCCGCGGTTACAGACTCGCGTAAACCGTGCTTACGTGGACGCTACACCTGTCTCCGTCTTACAAATCTAAAACATAGTAAAAACTGATTTCCACGGGAAAGCAGGGTCGGATTGGTTAGGCTAGGGCACTATAGATACAGGTATGCTACGCCGCCATTTTGCGACTAATAATGTTATGCGAATTTGAATTTCTCCCCCTTTATTTTATCATTGATAAATGAGTCGCAAAATGGTGGCATAGTACACCCATTCTATGTAGAGCCTTAGTTAGACGAGCTACCGAGAAAATCTCGGTGGGCCGCTTAATGTTTTGGCCGGTCGTGTGAGTGTTGAGTGAAAATAAATTCATGTTTAAAATACTAATTTTGGAAATTTTATCGTGTATAGAAAATGCAAATACAAAGACCAGTAAAATTGTAAAAATGTCATGTATATACGTTCATTTGTTTTAGAGTCACACCAAAAACCAAAAACAATTTTGTGGAAAACCGATTTTGCGTAAAAATTCCGGTTTTTCTTTAATTTTTTTGTTGTTTTTTGCTTTTGAAAACTATTGGGAATCTTAATTTTTTTCCTCCCCAATGCATCAATACAATATTCACTTTCCCATCGAACAAGATACTGAAATTGAAAATTGAAGCATTATTTCGACTACTAATCGTGTACACATACAAAAAAAAAAAAACACACATCATTGTAAAATCAATACATTCTTCACTCCGTTCAGAATCTAAAAATTGAAATATTGACCGTAAAAATATTTTTATTATTTTTATTGTAGAATATTAGAATATAATATAGAAAAAGTATGTTATAATAATTGTATAAAGAAGATTTAATATAGCATATGTACAGTAGAACTTCGATTAACCGTCACTCTCTGTTATCCGTCATCGGTCACCGCCGAAAAAAAAAATAATTATCTTCAAAATAATAAAAAATACAAACTAAAATGACAGATTTTTTTTTTTATAATATGTGTGGTAGGTATGTTTATAATTTGTTACAATGTAAGTATTTTTTTTTTTTTTTAAGTACACGTAAAATATGATAAATATATAATATAAATATAAAATACAATAAATGTGTGTATGTATATGTATTTACACGTTTTTTTGCAAAATTTCCGTTAACCGTCTATTCGATTAACCGTCAAAGCCCTGGTCCCGACAGTAACGGTTAATCGAAGTTCTACTGTACCTACATAAATAGTAAAACAACAGTAAAATGGCCTAACCGTGGCTTTTTTTCTGACTACCGTTCCTATGATCATACATTCATACCAATATATAATTATAAGTAAGTGTTGGTATTTTTGTTGTGTTTAAATTTGAATATGAACGGGGGTATTGGGGTCAAAGCCATGGATTTAATTTTGATATAATATTGAAGTGGAGCTGTAGGACCACCTAAGGTTTAGTGCTAGTTGCACCACTGGTGAGAACTAAAATGATCACAGGAATGATAATTATAGGACCTACTAAATCACAATGTATGTTTTGAAATTAAATTTAAGTCGAGTTTTACATAGTTTTCAATATACAAAGAAATAATGAATACCTATTAGATAATTTACTATTAGATGGAATGATTTCATAACATAGTAAATTGTGCGTTTTAAATAATCAAATCGGCTATGTTTAATATAAGAGGGTTAGTAAAATCATTTACATTGTATGATGTATTTAAGGTAAGATACTAATTTTACCTCTGTTAATATATTATGTATATGAATGGTGCGATAATATTATTTGTGTAATGCATTTAAATAATAATATTCCCCAATTGTGGTCACATGGCGTTTTGAATAGGCATTTCGCGTACACCACTGTCGTGGGTCCATTTATCGATGTATCATTGTTATTAATTACCTTTAATTTATAGAAGTACTTAGTAAGTACTTATAATACAACTATGCAGTTTGTTTATAACTTAAAATACATTGAAGTACACAATGAGCTAGTATAAGCCTATACAATTGAGGTGTAGTTTTAGCTAATGCATATAATATAATATGGGTTACAATATTATTCTAAATATATCCATATACTTGTATACACAGGATATATAATACAAAGTGATTCATCAATCATGCTCACCGCCTTTTTCTTCTTTAATAATATGGTTATTTACTGCGTAGTTTACTTTAATCCAGTGGCAAAATTTTTGACCGGCACATAAAACAACTGAAAAAAAACCGCTCTATAACAATAGTAAATTAACTTACTTTAATAGCTATTACATCATAAAATATATATTTAGTAATATAATGCTCAGACAATATTATATTTTATCAATAAATATAGACTGACAGGCTGTCTTTGTTATTTGCATTTAATTTAACACATACATTACAGTGACCCATACAATTTTCATGTACGGCAGAGCGGTACTCACTTTAACTTGCCCACCTTTTTAGTATTGATTTAAACATGTATACACAGATATAATACATCATTTAAACTAAATACATTTAATAAAATAAAACTGAGTCTTAAATTTAACATTTAACATTTTTAAGGTTGGAAAAAATTAAAATGTAGCCATCACTATTTACAAATATATAAATACTTTAGTTAAAATCATTATAAAATTAGGTTACAAATTGACAATTAAAAGTCAAAGTTGTAACATTTATAAGGAAATAAATTTGATCATTAAAATCTATTTCATTTTTAAAATTGAATAGTAATTCTATAAATTGATGAATCATTAGTAAAACTATTTAAAAGAACTGTAAATATAGAAAAAACCTTAAGACAAATATTATTCAGTACACAATAAGTATTCTTAATCAATATTTGTATTTGTATTTGTGCTTTTGTGATGTTTGTGACAATGGTGTAGGAGGTGTCTGTACATGATGCCGATGAGGTGATTGTGAATGTGATCTTTTGTGTCTATAGTTAAGCTTTTCATCGCGTTCACGGTCTCTTCTTCTTGATAATGAACGGGGAGATTTAATTGGTGATATTCTTGTTTTTTTATTATTACGTTGTGGTGAATTTGGTCTTTTTCTTGAAAGAGGACTTAGATTATCACTTCTGGAAAAACACAAGGTATACTTAAAGTATAGAAAATAGAATAAAAAATTCATTAAAAAATTTACCTTGTGCTATGAGATGACCATTTACTATAGGCAGAACTATTTAAAGGACTCCTAGATCGTTTCTTTTTCTTACCATCACGATAGTCTTCATCAGGGCTTAATCTTTTATTGATTTTGTGTTTATCTTTTTTTTCCTTCTCCAATTTCAATTCCTTTTCCTAAAAAAAAAAAACATCATTCTTGTTACCATAACATTAAAATGATATATATTGGGACTTATTCCATTCAACATCTTCAAGGTAAAATATGATATAAATAATATATATTTTTGCAAAAATACAAGTAAAATAATGATGTCAGATTTTAACACGCAGCTTTAATACAGCGTTTCATGCGGGTCAAATAGCTCATAGTTAGCTCGTACCACTGTATGACTTAATTACCACAAATATAAATGTAAGAAGAAAATTATAAATAAAGTGGGTAAGTAGAAGTCGCTTTGTTGTACAGTAGGTTAGGATTGGATTGTGTTAAACTTGAATTCAATGATATGATATCATTGTATAAGAAAAATGATTCTGGAACGGAGACAATTTGTCAGTCTGGATATATTTTATATTGTTATTATTTAATATATCCTTTAAGTTAAATTAATATTTTAATATTATTATTTTTTATCTATGGAAATAAACAAAGCGTTAGAAATTAAAATCCCATTTTTAGCGGTTTTTCGTAATTTGTCGGTGGTTTTTACCGTGGCATTAAATGACTATCAAAAAAAAAAAATCAAAAAAAGACATCTCTAAAGTAATCAGACCAGAAATATCTATTTATACTAATATTCTGTTAAAATAAACAAATTACCAGAAATTTATATACTTACGGGAGACTTTTGTACTTTTTTAAGTAGCTTATGTCTATAATGTTCCACTTGTTGATATATATTCCATCCACCTTTTAATACTCGTTTGCCAGATTCTAATTCATCTTGATATTGCATAACTTTTATTTCTATTTCTCTTAATTTAGCTCTTCGATCATCAGCATTTTCTCTAAAAGTAAAATATAAAAAAAAAAAAAACGATATTCTTTGATATGCTTTCAAAACGGGTTAAGATTTGACCATGCACCAAAGAATTAAAAACAAAAATATATACGATAATATTAGTACTAAATGTTTCCACATTTTTCATAGATGTGAAAATTCACATCCATTTTTTAAAAATATGAGATTTTTGGCAACTCATATTATTAAAGTTGTAGTGGTTTTTTTTTGCTTGCTCTTCAATTGGGTACCAAGTTGGGATTAAATATAATATTTATAATCAATGTTTTAGTATACAATACAGTTTAATGTATATTATTTATATAATATATACTTATAACTGTATGTTAATAAAAAAAAATTGATTTATTCCTAATTTTAATAAGAAGGTGGGCTAATTTTTGATTATTTGTGTAACTACATTATAAAAGCATAATATATAATATCACACATAAAATATATGTATGTCATTTCTGTTATAATTATTGTAACAATATTTATTACAAAATTGTTTTTAAAAAAATGTTATAAGTGTTTGTAGCCCAACAAAAATATAATGGACCTATGTTATGCAAGTGTACAGTTAATGAACCTCTGATCACAACAATCTATAATAGGTATTAATGATTTTAAAATACCTTGTTTCATTAAAGTCATCTGGCAAATCTTGATTGACGGATTCACTATTATAACTTTTATTTTCTCTTTCTAACATCTCCCATTTGGTAGTGGTCATTGCTTGTTCTTCAGCTTCATGAGGGTCTACAGTTTCCCATTTAGATGGAACAAATGCAGCTGCTTTGATATTTTTTTCTACTGACTCTCCTGTTAATGGCACATCTCCAATATCATCATCTAATACTATACAAAATTGATATTTTTATGTTTATAAAATATTTTGTAATTAACCAAATATAATAATGAAAAACCTAATAGTTAGTAAAAATATGACTTTAAATATTATCTTTGAAATGCGTTTATTTTCAAAATCTTCCGTGATGTCTATCTCTAGTGAATTTACGAAAAAATCATTAATTTTTTTAGTTAGATCCTTGCATATTTTATACAAAAATTAAATTTTGCTCATCATTACATTTATTTAAAATTTGATTTTTTAATAATCATTGACCAAACCTGCATATAGTTAAGTGACCTAGTTGAAAGCAGTGTACATACAGAAAAAATATCTAAAATGAGTGAATCAATAAAAATAATTTCGACATTTGACCATTTTTCAAATAAAATGTTACATGCATATTTGTAACCATGCGTCTATTGTATTACTTACAGCTATATTTATGTTAAACCTAATAGACAACTTACATGGTGTACCATCAATGTCTGTATCTCTTGTAGGTGTGTCATCATATGCGTGTTTTAACAATGTAGCACCGTCTAAAGGTATACCATCTAAATACTCATAATCTAGATTTTCAGGATCTGATAAAGGGGCTCCATCTATATTATCAGACTCATTAATAGATTTTGAATTTGTATTATATTGCAATTCTTCACGAGAATCAATTAGTTCTTGAGGTATCTAGAAATTTAAAATAATAATAATATATTATGGTCACAACTAACATATTATATAAAAACTTACATCATTTATTGAAAGTCCAAGAAAAGTATTTTGGCATTTAAACAAGAATTCTTTTGGATAAATATCCCAGTCTTCCCAAGCACGGAAAATCTGCATTATACGTTGTTTAAAACCATTTGCTTGACTATGAGAATCTAAACTCTTATAAGTCTTAAGGGCTTCTTCCATTATAGGAATCAATCTTGTTTCAAATCTATTGTAAAAGTAATGTAAGTTATACTTTGAAATATATACGATAAAAAAAAAAAAAAAAACTTTACCCTCTTCTAAATTGTGTTGCATTTATAATCTTTAAACTACAATTATGTAGAATATCTGATATCAAATAAAGCCGTGCAATCTAAATTAAAAAGAATAATTATTTAAATATACTTTATATAATATATATAGTAGTATATTATATTATAACTTGATAATTTAATATTTTTACTTTTTTATGTAATGCAGTTGTAGCATTACATAATGATTCTTGAATGCAATCACATATTTCTTCTACAGCATCATTATGTTCTACACAAAATACCATGACTTCAGCTACTTTTAAACGCTCAGGATTTATATTTCTAATGAGATCTTCAAATCGCTCTCTTTGAGATACGCTTAACGTTCCCTTAGTCCTCGTTATCAAATCTTCATCGGGAACGAGATCTTCTGGCATGCCGACAGTATATGGATTCATTGGTGGTGGTCTCCAAATTGATCCATTCAAAAACATGCGGAACTCATCAATACGCCAATCTTTAGTAGAATCACCTTGTAATATAGAAAATAGCTTCCATCTGTAGTATATATGAGTTGGTGAACAATTGTCAAACAAAAATCTGATAACAATAAAATAAAGCAGTATTAAGTAGTAATTATTATAATATATAAAATTATATTCATAATAAAAATAATCTAAATAAAATACTCACTGAAACATTGGATTATTCAACTCTTTGTTCATTATCATAGCTTCAAATAATGGTCCTTCCCGTATTACAAATTCAATCATGTGATGTATGAGCATCAGCAAATTTCTGAAAATTTTTTTTTTAAATATTAATAAAATAAATAAATGTTGTTTATATATTTTTTCTTTTTTGGTCTTTCACTTTGCTGATGTCAGTCTGGACATTGATAACATTGAGACCATCTTCAGATAATTTGTAAATCTTTTTAGTTTCTGAGCGGAGCGAGGAAGCTATTGTTTTTACAATGGTGTTTATTATTTTTTATTTTTTATTTTTTTTTATATCCTGAATACAAAATTTCTACCAGAAGGAGAGCTTCAATTTCAACATATAGTTCCTTATCTTTTAGCAAATCGAGATGGTACTTTAGAGAGGTCATTATCCGATTTTCTCAATAGTTATTTAATGCCACGGGAAAACCACCGAAAAATTAGGAAATAACGCTAAAAATGGGATTTTAATTTCTAACGCTTTGTTTATCACCATAGAAACGAATAAAAAATTATAATATTATAATATTAATTCAACTTACATGATAAAATAAATAATAACAATATAAAATATCCAGGCTGATAAACCGTCTCTGCTCAGGATCGTTTTTCTTATACAATGATATTTTATCATTGAATTCAAATCTAATAAAACCCATTATACAATGACCCACTTGTAACCTACTGTAAAGCAGAGAGACATCCACATACCTGCTTTTTTTATACTTTAAGATTAAAATTAATTTACATCAGAGAAATGAAAATATTACCTTTCTGTGGGTATAACCACTTTAATGATAGTCTGCGGTAAAATCTGTCAGAAAAAAGCAAATTGGTTTAAAACAAAGTTGTTGATGTATTATTTAGGTAAATTAAAATAAATTATTTAATAAAAACATGTTTTATTTATATATATATTTTTTTTACATTGATTTTTATTTATTTTCAATAATTGTAAATTTTAATCACAATAACTCAATCCGACGTTATATCTTAATTAATTTTTGCCTGCCAGCTGCAATGCTGCATATTTGGACAGTATTTATGAAAGTGGGATCGAGTAAATTATATAAGTAAAATAACAAAATCTTTTAAAAAAGTAAAATACCTTTTCAACTGGTTGGCCTGTATCAACATATCCTGCATCTTGTCGTGCATGTCCATGATTCTACAATTAAAAAGTTATACAAGAATACTTTTTAATTTTTAGTGTTTTATTTTAATTAAAACCAGGGCCGGCCCAAGCAGAAATAGTGAACAAGGCAAAATCAAATTGCCACGCTCTTACTTAAGTGCTGCTTAAGTGCCGCCCTAGGTCGCCTACCCCTTGAACCGAGCCTGATTACAACTTTACAATACATATACAAATTGATTCACCAAGCATGCTTACTTGTTTTTTTTTCAATAACAGTTATTCAGAATATGGTTTTTGGAAATTTTAAATATACTTTAAGATCATATTTTAAAATTCACATAATTTCTTGTTCAACTTAAGATATGTTCTAAGGCGATACAAACGTCTGTTTTGTAAATGAGAACCTGCTTTCTTTCTACTATAAATTATTCATTTTTATTAAATATATATTATTTTCTTCTGAAAATGTTGACATATCAAAATCAAAATTCAAAATGATAAGTTTTTGAATTATTTAACTTTTTGTCCTTAGAATAATAGGTCCATGGTGATGGGTTTGGATTATGGATGATATGGGGGCTATGGTGATTTGAATTTTTAACATTTTAGTAATTAATAATCTATCAACATTAATAATTTGTAAATATGGTCCGAGACCAGAGTATAATTTTAGATCCAATATTAAATCTATTTTTATAATATGTAAAACTATTCTTAAAGACTATTATCCTTAATTATTTTAATTTTGAATTAGGTAAATCAACATTTTTAAAAAAATTATCTCCAAAATAATCAAGAGTGAAAAAGTGGTTCTCATTTGAAAAACAGAAATTTGTATCATTACATAACACACCTTAAGTAGTATAAAAAATCTCAAAAATTTTAAAATAAGGTCTTTAGAGTATAATTTAAGATTACAAAAATTAAAATTTTAATAAATTATTAAAGGAAAAATGGGGGTAAGCATACTAATTGGTGATTCACCCCAGTATGAGGATATTTTTTTAAAATATTAACACTTAATAAATAATAAGTCCTTATTGCAAAAAAAAAGGTTTTAGTTTAATAAGCAGTTTTGTTTATTTTATTCAGTGCTAAAAATATATATTTTTTTAAATTTTTAATAAAAATATTCATCTGCTTTTTAATTCACTTTAACATTTAATACATATATTTAATTTACAAAACGTTAATGTTACCTTTTTTTCTTTTAGTGGCAAAATAGGCTGAGCATTGAAAGGTAATCCAGAAAGAGGAGGAGGCAATGTTATAGCTAATAAAGCTGGAGGAATATAAATTGGGTGAGGTGGTATGGGTACACTTTTACCCCAACCCATTTTCATCTCATACGACATAACATCTTTGCCTAAAAATTTTAAAATATTTTAATTTAGGTATGTATAATAATTAAAAATAACCTCATACCATTTAAATTCTTTAATGCTCTTTCTCCATCTTTACGACTCATATAAGCTACAAAACCACAGTTACGCCCTCTTGCCTTTTCTTCATCAGACCTAGGCCACATTATTTTAATACTTGCCAAAGGACCATATTTTCCAAAAACTTCCTTTAACTGAGCTTCAGTAATCTATAAATAATAAATATAAAATAATAACATTTAGTAAGACTTATAATTAAATATATTCTATACATTACTTTAGGGTTAAGGTTTCCTAAGTATAGGTTTGTAGTATTTGGATCGCCTGAATCAAATGAACCTTTAATTTCATCAGTTCAACCATAATTAAATCTAAACATATATCTTAAAATAGTATTAATTCCTTAACATATTTAGATATATTATTTACTACTC
>NC_042494.1:166044443-166047090 GCF_005508785.2 Acyrthosiphon pisum | reverse complement strand
AAAAAAAAAACTTTTTATTATTAGTGTTTTGTAAATACTAATTTCAATTTAAAAAAAAAATAGCATTTTAATTCTTAATTTTTAAGACATTTTGCATTTAACAGTATGAAAAAACAGGCGTTCATAAGGCAGGAAGCGCGCTCTGGTGACTATAGAACTGTGGTAATATTTTCAATCAAGAGTGTATTATTATTATTATTATTATTATTATTATTATTATTATTTATTTATTTACAGGTAATAACCCAATTACATAAAGATTGTAATTTATTATATAATACATAAAGGTATGGTAAACACATTTGATAAATAACATTTGAAAAGATAAATTAATGAATAACTAAGATACTTAATATTCTAATAGTACAAAAAACACAGAAATATAGTAAAAAATAACAATTGGGGAAAATACTCAAAATACGAAAAACTCAATACAGTAGTAAAAATAATAACAGAAATAAATCTAATACATTTTTTTTCTTACAAAACTATTGAAAAAATCGACAGAATTTGGACTGAAATTAAAAAATTCAATTTGTATATCATTAACGATAGCCATCATTCTATTTATAGGAGCGGATAACGCATAATTAGTTTTGTGATTATTTATATAAAAAGTAGTTATGATTGATGATCTAGTTCTGACTTGAGGAACAGAAAAATTTAAAAAACTCAATAGCTCCGGACAGAAGAAAAAACCGTTTAGTAGTTTGAACAAAAATATTAGATCATTTACCTTTCTTCTGTTTGCTAAGCTCTGGATGTTAAATGTGTTCAACAAGGGTTGATAAGACGAGTGAGGTACAAGTATAATATTACATTTATAGGACATAAAACGGAGAAAGCGATTTTGGACATTCCCAATGCATTGAATTTGCGTGTTTAAATAGGGAGACCAAACTGTTGAATTATATTCAAGCTTAGATCTAACTAAGGACATAAATAGAATTGTTAATGAGTTATGGTTTTTGAAGTCTTTACAGTTTCTTGTAATAAAGCCTAATATCGAAGATGATTTATTGATAATATGTTGAATGTGGTGATTAAAGGTTAAATCAGACTCGAATATGACACCAAGATCACAAAATTCCTTTACACGATGTAAATGGTGGTTACGTAAACTATAAGTGTGAAGAATTGTGTTACGAGATCTCGTGAAGGACATAACTTTGCATTTTTCGAAGTTTAAAGGTAATTTATTAATATCACACCAATTAGCTAAAAAACTTAAATCTTCTTGTAATAAAGATGTATCATTACTATTTTTTATGAGACGGAACAATTTCATATCGTCAGCGAATAGTAATTTTCTAGAATAAAACAAATTTAAATCATTTATAAATAACAGAAATAGAATTGGTGCAAAGTGAGAACCTTGAGGAACACCAGATGATACAGTAAACGGAATCGATTTAAAGTTTTTACACTTGACTATTTGTTTTCTATCGGAAATATAAGAATAAATCCAAGAAAGAAAGGGGTCATTAATACCAATAGTACGGAGTTTAGAGATAAGAATTTGGTGATCAACTTTATCAAAGGCTTTAGAGAAATCTGTAAAAATAACATAAACTTGAAAACCTTGAGAAAAGGCATCAAGTATAAATTTCTGAAAAATTAACTGATTTGTGGCTGTTGATCTATCTTTAATAAAACCATGTTGATCCAAACTTATTAAAGGTAAGAGAAGTGGTGTAATCTTTTTTGAAATAATTGATTCAAAATTCTTAGGTATAATTGAAATTAATGAGATAGGCCTATAATTTATTATATTAGTATCATCATTGCCTTTGTAAATAGGTGTAATAAAACTTGATTTCCAAGCGGATGGAAAACAACCCGTTGATAATGACAAGTTATATAGGTATAATAAAGGGACACTTAATACAAATTTACAATTTGAAAAGAAAATACTCAATGCCTGGATTTGTTTTTGTACTCAACGTATATCAGTATACATATACGTATAGGGGTCCAGAGTGACGACACCTTATCAATACACCTTGAGTCAGGTACATTGCTCAATCACAGGAATTGTCATAGTATACATAGTAACGATGTAGTGGGAAGAGTATCATATGCGGATCGCCATAATCGGTTTGTTTAAGTCAGGTAAATCGACGGCACAAATTTTCAGTCTCTTGCGACCGCTTGAAATGAGTGAACGTTTTGTTTATCGTACCACAGGACGTTATCGTAACACTGGTGATTTTGTTGATCGGGTTAGAAGTGGTCGCCCTCGTTCTGTTCGAACGAAAAAGGCGATCGAAACCGTTTGTTCAAGAATTAATCGTAACCCTCTACAAAAACAGAAGATCATTGCTAGAGAGATGGAAATGAACGCACGATCGGTCTCTCGCATATTACGTGATGACTTAGGTGTATGTGCATACAAAAGATGTTAAAGCCATCTGTTGACGGACCGGTTAAGGGCAATAAGACATGAAAGATCCAAAAAGCTGCTACGCCTGTACAGTCGAAAAAAATTTAAAAATATTTTATTAACCGATGAAAAAATTTTTACTGTAGAGGAAAAATGTAACAAGCAAAATGATAGGGTATATGCAAGGTCATCATTAGAGGCAAAAGACAAGGTTTCACGCGTAAATCGAGGCCACCACCTTTCACAAGTAATGGTTTGGTGGGG
>NC_042494.1:166040337-166043648 GCF_005508785.2 Acyrthosiphon pisum | reverse complement strand
ATATTCTTCTTCATTTTTTTTTTGGTCACTTAATTCTTTTTTTGATGGCTGAGTTTTTCCCATTGCTCCTATAGCAAATGCTTTGAGCTTTTGTTCTGCTATGTACTATACAAAAATAGATAAGTCTATATTTTTTTTAAGTTTATTGGGAAGCAGAATAGGAATATATTTATTGGATATTTTATAAAATTGTTATGACTTATGAATTCGTAACAAATGATTGCCAAAATATATTATCTAACTTGTTATTATATAATATATAAAGCTTTAAACTAAAATTGTACATGAAAAAATGTTTCATTAACATATCAATACTTTTGTTATAAATTTAAAATTCATCAATTGCCATCTAGCATAAATAGATAAAAAAAATATCAGATTGATTTACTATAATACTGAACATTTTAAAATGTGGACAGAGTATTCAAACATTTTATTATACCTTCTACATCACCTAATAATTAATATACCTAAATTTCTTAAAATTAATTATCAAATTATATTTTACATTTTTTCAATCTGTAATTTTAGACAAATATATTTATCTAATAATTTTAGACCTAATATTTCAATACATATTCAATAATAACATTTTTTTAATTGTATACAAATGAAGTCTTGTACATTATTAGTCGCGATACCTATGATCTAGGTATGTGTTAGTTTAATATAGCATATTTGCTTTGCTTGTGATGTACTCAGGTACCCTAATTGTTTTTACAGTTATGAGAGTTATTTGTATTAGACATAATTGAAATGAATTATTAGGCCTTAAATTGAGAATAACTTTTCTCTAGATAGTTTATGTGTCAAGTAACTTCATAACAAGAGATAAGATAGAAAATGTATAAAAATTTTGGTAATTTGCTCTCAGTATACTTAATTCAAAATCTGGGAAAGATTTTTGAAGCAATTATATGCACATAGAAAAAAATATTATAATAATAATAAATTATATATTATAAAAAATGTGTACTACCTAATTTGCTGAAAAAAATTATAAATTTAATTAATATCTGTGAATTGCTATTTTTTTCAAAACTTTTATCTTGGTGTCATAATATAAGAGTTGTATATTATTTTTATTTAATGGTCAAATTGATATTTTAATTAAATGTTCTTTTTTATTATTTTAAATAGGTTTAAATTAAATTTATATTAAATATGTTAAATAATTAAATTTAATAAACATTAAACAAAATTAGTATCATTATTCATTACAGAATACAGATTTTATCTTACCTTTTTAAATTGTCCTGAATCTGCCATAATTAAGTTATTTAAATCGCTGTGTCTATACACAGACCTTTGATAGTCGTAGTATCGTCATATTCACAATATTATCATCTATCAGCTGATCTAAGTGCCAGGCCATAATTTGTAAGATATGGAATAAAACCACATATTTTAACACAAAATACAACGAACAGAAAAAATATAAAAAATGTAAAATGCCAAGAATGCACACCAGTTGCTCACCAGCACGAATTAACATAGTATACATGACTGGAAACGAATATTGGTCGGAGGGTGTGTGGGGTAAATCCTACAACGAGAGGGGAACGGGGGCTTCGAGTCTGTTCTTGGCACGTATCTTAGTATCTTAGTATCTTAGTATCTTAGTTATCTAAGTTCGTGGTTCTTGTCAACACTCGCGCTATCTAGGTGTCCAAAACTAGAAATTAATAAATCGGTACCATAGACGTGTTATATGTCGGTACCACATAATTTCCCGCTTTTTTTATTTTACGTAAATTGACATGAACTTGGCCCACCGATATTAACATACCAATATGAAAATTGTGCCATTATTTTGCGAGTAATTTTCGAGAATTTGCAAGTATACTCCTAGAATTTGCTAGTATCTTTTACACAATCTACAGGAGAGTGGGCCAACTTCATGTAGCCCACCCACTCCCACAGATTTAGTCGAGATTGGTGTCAAAAGCTTTGTATTCATTAGTGAGAATTTGCGAGCTTTGTCCTGGAATTTGCGAGTCATCCATAGCTCAGATATGAGCTTTCAAAGTTTTGAAGTTGACCCACGCACTTCCAGGGACTGGAACCTTGATGATTTTATGGTTCCGGTTCCTGTTCGGTTCCCAGAAAACTTAAATTTCGGTTCCAGTCCCGGTCCGGCTCCCAGAAATACTAAAATTTAGGTTTCGGTTTCTTTTTGGTTTTTAAAAAATAAAAAAATAGTTACTTTTTTTGATTTTATACTAATGTAAGGATCCGGTTTTTAAATAAATTTAAATAAGGGTTCCGGTAAGTTGCCGGTATTAAAATGAATTTAATTAAGGGTTGCGATTCCAAAACCAGTTATTTTTGGTAAGGTTCCAGTCCCTGCGCACTTCGACCGACATAGTCGTGATTGGTGTCAAAAGCTTGGTTTTGATTTGACATAATTTTCAAGACATGTGATGATTGTTAGAAACTAGATTTTATTGTTTTTTGTTTTATTTATTTTAGTTTCAAAGTGGATTCAAATTAATTTTTGTCGAAGACATTGAAACTGAAAATTTCGTTTTCAGGTTTCAGATTACTCTTAAGTCTTAGGTACCTACTTTGTAATACATTTTCAATCCTAAGCGGTTAATATTAAAAAAAAAAAATTCTTAGGCATGATACCTAAAAATTATAATAGGTATAATACCTACTTTTACATAAACAATTTAGAAAAATGTGGTGTACAGTACGAACACTTATAGGCGTGCACAGGAATTTTTCGCAGGGTGTGCAGAATTATTTTAGTAGGGGTTACTTGACCTACTACAAATCAGTAAGATAAATATTGTCTCTATATTATAATAATTAGTTTATAATACATTTTAATGCTAA
This sequence comes from Acyrthosiphon pisum, assembly GCF_005508785.2. Taxonomy (NCBI): domain Eukaryota; kingdom Metazoa; phylum Arthropoda; class Insecta; order Hemiptera; family Aphididae; genus Acyrthosiphon; species Acyrthosiphon pisum. Next base: position 166,040,807 of record NC_042494.1, on the reverse strand, counting down.
AATAAAACAATTATTAGTTTACATATTACATATTATTATTTATTACATATAAAACTAAATTTACTCGATATACAATAGTCAATAGCATTTACATTTATAATGGTAATCTTCTTTGGATTGATGTCAGTGTTTTAAACTCATCAATAATTTCCTCCATATCTAAAGAGTTTACAATTTCTTGTTCAATAAAAATTGTTAGTTAGGCATCTAACCTTTCTTGAGCCATTGTACAGCGTAATTTATTTTTAACTATTGCCATTTTTGAAAAAGGTCTTTCACAAGAGCAACTAGTGACTGGTATGGTAGTAAATTCTTGTAAAAATGTATATATATTTTCAAAAGTTCTCATTAGGTCTGTTCCATCTTTATAGTTATCCAACTCAACCACTGAGTTATTGTGCTATTATTGCTTCCTCTTGGTATGCCATCTATTTGTGTTAACAGTCTGACTTCAGTATCGAGTTGATAAA
>NC_042494.1:166038201-166039076 GCF_005508785.2 Acyrthosiphon pisum | reverse complement strand
TTTAACGCGCGACATGTTAACCGTGCGATAAAGTCATGATGCACATGACTGTTTTCGAAATATCGCGCGATATTTATGTTCCCAATGTTTCATAAATCAATTAATCTATAATTAAAATGTAAAAAAAAAAATTATATTGACCATATTCTACACTTTTACAGTCATAGTTTTTAATCGAAAACAACATTTGATTATTAATAAGTACATTCAATTTTAATATAAGAGAAAATATTGGGGGGGGGGGGGGCTTAGATGGAATCAGGGGGGACTTAGCCCTCCCCAAGCCCCACCCTATTTGCGCCTATGCTACTTACTAAGTTTCAACAGTATAGTCCTTATAGTTTCGGAGAAAAGTGGCTGTGACACCCGGACGGACAGACAGACATGACGAATCTATAAGGGTTCTGTTTTTTGTTATGGAACCATAAAAATGATTCTGAAGACGATCTCTCAGCCTTTTTATTATACGATAAAGAAGTATATATTATGATATATTTATATTCTACGTATATTGTACTCACTATGGATAATATATATATTTAAACTCGCTTTTTTAACTCGCTTATATTATAATGTCTAAATTAAATACATCGCTATTACGTATTTTAAAAATTCTGTCTGATATTATTACTGAGTTAGTAGTAGGTACTTATACTAGTATATATCTATACACATTTCAAAGCGAAAGTGAAATCATAATATTATAACCATTATTTGATATAATTATAAGTTAAATTATATATATAGGAATTAGGAAATATGTTATGTACTTATGTGTATGAGGCATATATCACATTAGAGGTTACTATTTTCAATATTGTTCATTAAAAAGTATTTCGTTAATAGTAACTTTATTATCATTTTAGATATAGAGT
>NC_042494.1:166023479-166038151 GCF_005508785.2 Acyrthosiphon pisum | reverse complement strand
TATGATATTATATTATAATATATTGACGTTTTGTTATTAACATTATTTTATTAATTGAAAACCAGATAACTGATGTGATAAACACTAAAAATTGGAGGGAAACACTATCAACCAAAAATTCTTCTACCCGAATTCGTAGTTAAATCTTTGAACACGATCATGAGCATAATACCAAATAATACCACGATAGATATTAGATATAATATTATTATTATTATTATTAGGTATTCCGTTATCTCGATGAACGGAGTACCTATAACTATTATTCGTGTAATTGTGTGTTATACATAATAATGTTATATATTTATATACCTATGTATATATTATATAATATGATACATAATAAATTATACCAACTCTCAATAATCAGTTTTAAATAATTAAACAATGTTTCATAACAAATTAAAGTATGCACACATTTTTGCAGGGTGTGCAGCTGCACACCCTGCACACCCCGTGCGCACGCCTATGGAACACTTATCAGTTATCAACTAGTAGAGTAAGTCACTCTAATGTGATTAATCATTGTAGGTAAAAAGCGGCCAAGTGCTAGTCGGACTCGAACATGAAGGGCTCCGTAGCAGCAAGTAACATAAGTAATAAGTCGTTTCGTTCGGCCGGCACGAACTTTGGCCCCACCACCAGGTCCAGCAGAAGTCTTATCAAATATTAAAATAATATTACCCGCTATCGCAGTCGAGAACCTGCCCCCGGTACCGATCAAGCCACGCCCCCCGCGAATTATAACTATTATTTAGTATTTACTTATTTACTTATTTATTTATTAAATAAACCTACTTACTAGATCTCGTTCAAACCAATTTTCAGTAGAAGTTTGCATGGTAATGTACATTATATATTTTTTTTAGTTTTATCATCCTCTTATTTTAAAAGTTAAGGGGGTGGCACATATTTTACCACTTTGGAAGTGTCTCTCGCGGAAACTATTCAGTTTAGAAAAAAATAATATAAGAAACCTCAATATCATTTTTGAAGACCTATCCATAGATACCCCACACGTATGGGTTGGATGAAAAACAATTTTTGAGTTTTAGTTCTAAGTATGGGAAATCTCCAAAGTTTATTTTCTTTTCTATTTTTGTGTAAAAATCTTAATGCGGTTCACTGAATACATCTACTTACTAAGTTTCAACAGTATAGTCCTTATAGTTTCGGAGAAAAGTGGCTGTGACACCCGGATGGACAGACAGACGGACATGACGAATCTATAAGGGTTCTGTTTTTTGTTATGGAACCATAAAAATGATTCTGAAGACGATCTCTCAGCCTTTTTATTATACGATAAAGAAGTATATATTATGATATATTTATATTCTACGTATATTGTACTCACTATGGATAATATATATATTTAAACTCGCTTTTTTAACTCGCTTATATTATAATGTCTAAATTAAATACATCGCTATTACGTATTTTAAAAATTCTGTCTGATATTATTACTGAGTTAGTAGTAGGTACTTATACTAGTATATATCTATACACATTTCAAAGCGTAAGTGAAATCATAATATTATAACCATTACCTATTTGATATAATTATAAGTTAAATTATATATACAGGAATTAGGAAATATGTTATGTACTTATGTGTATGAGGCATATATCACATTATTAGAGGTTACTATTTTCAATATTGTTCATTAAAAAGTATTTCTTAATAGTAACTTTATTATCATTTTAGATATAGAGTTGCTCTAAAAACGAAAATCAATTTTGCTAAAAAATTCCCGTTTTTCCTTAGGTAATTTTAGATTCTGAGTGAAACGACGAATGTATTGATTTTACAATGATGTGCGTTTTTTTTTAAACTTTTTTTTTTCTGTGTGTCTGTCACCACCTTTTAGAATAGTAAAAATGCTTAGATTTTCTTCAAACTGTATCTTTTCTGATAGGAAAGTGAATCTAGTTGGTACTTTAGGGGGTCAAAAGTAAAAAATTCCCAGTAGTTTTCAAAAGCGCCGTGAAAAACAAAAGAAAAATTAAGGAAAAACGGGAATTTTTACGCAAAATCTGTTTTCGAGAAAATTGACTTTGGTTTTTGGTGCAACTCTTAAACAAATGACCGTAGGTACATGCATTTTTGACTGAATATTTATATTAGCATTTTATATGCACTATGCCTTTTTTTAAATATTTTGATTTATTTTGAGCTGTTTAGGGACATTTTCAGTTTTAATTTTTTTTAGTTTTTTATTATATATAAATATCAATAGAATTTTCTTTGTTGGGTACAAAAGCTTTAAAATTTAATAGAAGGCTCCTAGTATATTGTTGCAACAGCAGTTGAAAAACATTGAAAATACATAGGCACAATTTTTTTTTACAAGCATTTAAAGTTTGAATTTTGACAAAATATATCAAATTTAAAATTTAATAATTATTTTTAGTTAAAAATGTATAAAATGTTCAACTTTTATAGCTAAGGATTAAAAATTTAAAACAAGGTTCCACTTAAATAGGTCCCATTAACAGTTTTTTCTTTTTTTCTCTTACCTTTTCAGCGACACCCTTCTTTCGTTTTTCACACATAATTTGAATTGCACAGTTCAATTGAATTTTTACACTAAACACACGTCTGTAGGTAAGTACTGTAACTGACTTGGTAACTCGTTTGTGTAAAAAAGTTCAAAATCAAAATACGTACAAATAATGATAAGGTTATCAATGTTATCACGCAACTAACTGAATTCTACTATAGAGTATAAAATATAAATTCTAAAATAGCAATACCACAGATTTCTAAATAGGTTATATATAAATTACTTTATTCACAATAATATCATCAAATATATACTTAGTAATATCATAGGCTGACTGACCGTTTTCGCTCAGAATCGTTTTTCTAATACAATGATAGTATATCATTGAATTAAAATTTAACACCATCCATTACAGTGACCCACTTATAACCTACTGTACAGCGGAGTGACATTCATTTACCCACCTTTTTTTGTTGTTGTATTTCAATAACTTTTGAAAAATACTGGTGATTTTAAATTTCGACCACCATGCACCAACTAAATTCACTTTCCCACCGGAATAGATAGGGTATACAAGTTGAAAACGATGTATTATTTCAATTTGGTACTAATTATCGAGGCAATGGACACAATAAATTGAAAAACAATACATTTTTCACTCCTCTCAGAATCAAAAAATTAAGGAAAAGCATGATTTTTTTTTTATTTAGTTGTACCTAACTCTAAACATAATTGCCATAAATACATTAAACTCAATGTTTATATATTATTAGCATTTGCTATACCCTATAAAATATTCGAAATATTTTGACTTATATTGAACCATTAATAGGCATAGGTATGATTTATATGGCATATGAACACCAATCTCGACTAAATCAGACGAAGTGGGTGGATCAACTTCAAAACTTTGAAAATTCATAGCTGAGCTTTGGATGACTCGCAAATTCTCGCTAATGAATACATAGCTTTTGACACCAATCTCGACTATATCGGTTGAAGTGGGTGGGCTACACGAAGTTGGCCCACTCTCCAGTAGATTGTGTAAAGATAGTAGCATATTTTCGCAAATTACTCGCAAAATATTGGCACAATTTTCATATTGGCAGTTAATGTCGGTGGGCCAAGTTCATGGACGTGTAAAATGAAGATATAAATATTCAGTAAAATTTTCATGTATCTACAGCAATTCGTTTTTGAATAACAATAAAATAACAAAACCTATGATATATCATACAATAGTATCACGGTTTATTATTGATGTATAAAGCGTTATTACATAGGCGCAAATTGGGGGGGGGGGGCTAAGTCCCCACAAACACCTAGGACATAAATTTTAAAATGCTATATTGCAATGGTCTGCTTGCCTTCAATATATTCAGTCCCCCCATGGTAAAAGTTGAAATTGCGCCTAAGGCGTTATACGTACCTAATGGATATTGTGATATGATTAATTTGGAATTTATTATAGGTAACAGCTATTATAGGTCATTTTTTTTTTTAATACCATAGATAAGTGTATAATATGTCTTATCTTAGGCTGATATACGCCGTCGTCGCTCAGAATCGTTTTTCTTATACAATGATATTATATCATATTATCATTGAATTCAAATTTAATACCATTCATTATACAGTGACCCACTTGTAACCTACTGTACATCAGAGTGACATCCACTTGCCCCCTTTTTTTTCTGTTCTAAACGATGCTGTAAACAAAACAAATTGTTTAAGTTTTAAAGGTTTTATACAGTTTTAAATATACTGTTTAAGAGTTAAGAGTTAAGACTAGTTATACAATTTGTTTTTTTTCAAACATCGTTTTGAAAAGAAAATACCAGTTTAAAACAAAAATTACCGTTTTTTGCACCAGAACATCATTTTAGGTTCTGAGCAGAGTGAGTTGGTACTTTTGAAAGGTGAAAATTGAAAATTCCTAATTATTAATAATGATCAGAAAAAAATTGATCACCAGCTTACGACAAAATCAATATTGTTTTTTTTTTTTTTTTTTTGGTATAGGTAAGTCAAAAACAAATAACCGTAAATACCTATTTGAAAAATATCGCTAAATTTGTTTATGCTTTATGAACTATTTTAGACATATCTATAAATATAATATAGGTAATATCAATTTTTTATTTTATGTATTTTTCTTTACTTTATATGTCAATATTTTCAGTTGATCAAAAAATTGGAAAATTTAATACTAAGTTGCTCATATGTTATTCATATTATACAATTTTAAAAATGTCACAATATTTTTATATATGTATTTAAAAATATAATTTTGACGCATAGTACTTTGAGTTAGAAATTCATAAGATGTTTTCTTTTTATACTTACCAAAGATTTAAAAATGTAATACAAGATTCCTCTATAAGTTTTTCTGACCATAACAAAAAAAGTTTACCACACGGAAAACCACATTATTTTTTTAAATAATGCATTAAAAAAGTTTTTTCTTATTTTTTTGACATTGGTTTTTTTTGACATTTTCGACATTCTTCTCTCTTATTTATCTTCAATCGATTTTTGATATTTTGTTGTAATTCAAAAACGAATAATCGTTGATTGTTGATACCTATACTTGACATTTTCACCAAATGCTTATATTATCATTTTCTATACGCACATGCCACATAGAAATATTTTGAAATTATTTTGCAACCTTTTTATATCATAGCAACTTAAAATTATTATAGATTAGAGGTTGATAAACACTGATTTTTTTTTGATTTATTTCAGTAACATAAATCTGGTAAAAGGGGAATATGTGAGAAATGCCCCCCCCCCCAATATATTTGATCATCCTACGTCTATGTTTATATTATATTAAGTAATAATAATAATATGTCGGCTGTGAAGCTAAGTTACTGGGTATAATAGCACGATTGTGTAGCAGTTCATGGATTAGTCGTCTATACCTGAAGTCAATAGAAACGAACAACCAGAGGGCGCTGTGCTTATGTGCGTCGGCACGTCAAGTCCAAGCACTGAACTAAATTTAGTCCAAGCGGGCGTCGAGCAGTTGTCCTGGTATATAATATTTACATACTTATATAGAAATAAAAATAAAAATAAAAATCTATATTACATTAAAAAATTAGCGATAATAAGCTTTTTTAATAATTGTAGTATATTTTATGGAATAAAAGTACTATTTCATAATACATGTAATACATTGTAAAAATATAGTAATTATGTCTCGGTCAAGGGTGTCTGCAGGTGAGGGGGCAGTCCCCCCTTGGCTTTTTCTGGGTTGATTATCACAATTATTATTGATAATTTTAATGTACTGAAAAAACTGAAATATGAAAATCATCAGTAACATTTTATTTATAAAAAATATATTTGATTATTTAAAATTACATAACAATTAATATTAAAATTAATGCTGTTAGATTAAGTTTTAACTAACTATCTACATATAATTCATAAATATTTTTACATTCCTTGTCTATGTATGAAAGAAAACATGTCACAAATATACCTTATAACTAATAGGATAGTGAGACAAAAAATGCAAAAAGGAAAATATTTTGCCCTCCCCTTGACGAATTAATGCGGACGCCCTTGGTCTCGGTGTTCATTGGGGAGTAAATGTAAGGAATTAAAAAGTGTAAGTCACATTCGTTTCCATCCCTTCCCACTTGATATAGGTACAATAGATATCAAAAACAACGGTTTGATGCAGTGGCGTACCCAGGATTTTAGAACTGTGGGTCTGCCTTACTTACGAGAGGCCACTGTGTAGAAACTTCAACCAACTAAGTATTACAAAGTCACCCAATGCGCTCGTGATTTATTTTATTAGTTATTTACATCACATTTTGTCATTTTGATACCAACATTCAATTAAACTATCATAGGCGCAAATAGCGTTTGGGATTTGGGGGGCTAAAGCCTTACTTTGATATTATTGAATAAGCTTAAAAAAATTGTTTGGGGTGGGTATGGACATTTTTGGGAGGGCTTAGCCCCTAAAGCCACACCCCCCCCCCCTATTTGCGCCTATGATAACTATATTACATGAGTCATAACATATTTTTAAGTTAATTGTAAAATTTACTTACAAGCTTTAGTATTAATGCTATATTGCTATATTTAATTAATTGTTATTTTTATTTGTTCCATTAAAATGTATATTCAATTAAAAAATTTACCTGATATAGTTAAATGATTAAAAGGGATTATAATATGTATTATTTTATTTTTATACGTATATTTGCAGTATATTTATTTTATTTTGGTTTTCAATGACTGATTTCATTTTCACAAAAAATATAGAAGGTGGTTCTAAATTCTAATATAATAAAAAAGTCAAAAATAATACATTTATAAAATTTATATTTTATAATACCTACATGAAAATGATAGTAAAGAACTAGAACATTACAATAACTTTCTGTACTTTTTCATTAGTGCAAATGTACTTATTACGTTATCAAAATCATTGATTTGAGCTATGTTGCTTTCTATGCTCAATATGGCTAAATTTGATAGCCGGTCTTCAGTCATAGTTGAGATAAGGCATGTTTTGAGAAGTTTTAGACGGCTAAAACTTCTTTCTGCAGTTGCACAGCTGACTGGAAGTGTATAAAAAATTTTAAACAAAGTATATAATTTTGGATACGAAGAAACCATGTCTCGTGATATCATGAACTTCAATACTTAATTTAATTTTAAAGGTCCAGTTACTGCAGTTTCAATAGTTATATAGTTATATAGTCATACACTTGTTGGTAAACTAGATATAATGAACGGTATTTCACTTCTGTATCAACTTCATCTATGTCAACTTCATAAAATCTTATATGATATTTCTAACATATTTTTACACTTGTGTTTTTCGAATTTAGGTACATTATAAGTTGATAAGTTCAAGCACGATTTCGTACACGCTATTTTACTTCAATACTCAGTCTTCACGGCTATATACCTACCCCTACATCGTAATAGTAAATCTTCAATATTTTGGTAGGGGGATATATAAATTGTATAATTTTAATTTTAATTTTAATTAATAATGATTACATACTATCATTTTTAAACAATAATGATTATAATAAATAATAATTAATAGTTGGTAGTATTAATCTTATTAGGTAACTGAATTTTTCATTTATATTTTATATGATACTCGTAAGTACATAACAAATTGTCAACAGAAAATTGACAGAGGGGGCACGTGCCCCTACTCTAAATCCACCACTTTACATAATTTTTTCATTTACAAAAATGTTTATATATTTTGCCATTTCGAGGGGCCACATTTAACTGGGAAAAAAACTGTGGGTCAGCTGACTTCCCAACCCCCCCCCCCCCTGGGTCCACCACTGGTTTCATGCAAAATTCAACTGGTTAGGTATATAAATCATGCGTTTATTTTCTTACCAATATGGTAAGGGTAAAGATTTACGACCGGGTTGCAATGTTGCATGTAAATTCTACAGTCTACACTTAGATCGTGTACGATATTAAGTATCACTAATTATTATTACTAATTATTATTAATCTCTTTTAGTCTTTTCTATGGTTTTCTACCATAATACAATGCCTGAGCAATATCGTCCGATAAAACCACTTATATTTTAATATAGGTATAGGCAAGTTTAATCTAATGAAATGTATTATAACTAGATATAATCATAATGTATACTTAATTTAATAGAATGTAACTAATTTACTTATTGTGTAAATGTTAGTTTGTAACTTGAATATGTTGTTTAATATTGCGTGAAGATAAAATTTTTTTTAATCTTATTAATTATTTATTTAAATATTTACTTACCTACTTATTATAATTTGATTTAAAATTAAAATTCAATTCAACAAAATAATTATTCATGTGTTTTTTAATATTTGCATGAAAAACAAATCGAGTAGGTAGTATTAAACGAATACATTCGTTATCTTATATATTAAGACCATAAGCAATCTATCTGTAACTTTTCCTTTAGGTACAAGAAAATGCAGATATTGTAATTAGATGTAGGACCTATAATAATTGTATTTGTTTCCATATTTTTTTTAAACTAATTCAGCCCGGCGACTATGGTCATTAGCTGCTTTAAGGGTTATGAACTGTGGTTAGTAAGGTTGGTACGGTAAGGTGTTGTTACTGCAGGTAAGCAAACACGTGTATGCGTGGCAAGGTTTTTACTACTACGAACCCGGGTGGTCACCCATCCGGGAACTAGTAGCATTATTATTAAACTATTAAAGCAACGTTTCTTTCTGTATTAGGTAAGTACTTTAAACCGAGTTTTTAGAATAATATTGAGATCAATTATAAAATGTTAAATGCATTCAAATCGTTCGTTATACTTTATTCCTTAAATATTTTTAAGTTTTCTGGTCTGTATTATACATATATACCTGTATATTGTAATTTGTAATATAAATTACTTTTTATTCCTAATTTACAGATAGATATCTACACAGATAAATAGATACTATTTTTTAACTTTCTATATACATTGCCTAATTATATTATATAGTTAAATAAATATATAATACACGCTGATACTCTAAAATATTAGCAGGTTAACCTGCCTGTTGGCCGTAGGCTATTATATTATTACCTACTTATTTATTTATTACAGTTATATGGACTTAGTCAATTGACTTGTTGTAGATAGTAGATACCACTGATGCTATATACTTTGGTAATTTAATTATCCGGTCGTAAAGCGTTTTATATAATTTATATTTTTTAGGAATTTAATTTTAAAACCGAAGATAAATAATTGTGCTAATTTCGTTTTGGTATTAAGTGGCAGCACAATGAACACTAATGGTAAGACTCAGCTAGTATTTAAGTACCTACTATTTATTTTCACGTACCTAATTTATATTTGTAATTAAAAAAATTAATCAAACTGTAACAATATGCACCTCTAAATCAATATATCAATAATTTTTTTTATCGATATATTGATTTTAAAACGTTTTAACGCTTAAGTTGAATAACGTTTAAATTCTATACCTATAACGTTATAAACAGTCATTTGATCATAACGTTTAATATACATATAACGTTAAACAGTCATTCGATCATAACGTTTAATATCCATACCTATATGATATAACGGTAAACGGTATTATTATTTTTGTTTTAAGCTCTGCTTTGACCATAATAGTCGAACTATTTTATGGACTTATACTCATAGGCGCAACTAGAGGCCAAACACTGAGGGTGCTAAAATACACCCCCACACCCCCAAATACCATACTTAAATTTTATAATTACTATAACCATTCCTAAATGCGCTGTAAACACTAATGTAAATCAACAGTAATATACCTGATAAATACAGAAGGTACCTATATTATATTATTTAGGAGATAGAAATAGTAACGTGGTAGTGTTAATAGATAAAAAAATAATGTGGTCAAGTGGGGTACCACTTTGCTGTACAGTAGTTGTTGAGCATGTCGTTGTAATAGATATGTGTTATATTTGAATTAAATTTGAAAAATTTTCTCATGGCTATAAATAGTTCATAAAGAGTAAAACTTTTGTTTTAGAATTTAAGAGAAAATGCTAATACAATTAATATTTGGTGAACATTTCAAGAGTCTATGGTTATTCATTTTGAAAATACAACAAAATCTAAAAAATCGATTAATTATGGGAATTAAATGTACTGAATATTGAAAAGCGTAACAATCATAAGTTCAAACACTCATAAAAAGTTTATGTTCCGTTTAAGTGTAGATACGGTTTATTTTATAGGTAGAAAAACTTATGTGATATCTTTATTAAAATTTTTAATCTTAGCTATGAAAAGAAAATCTTTTATGAATTTCTAACTGAAAAATAATTAAAAATTTCTCATAGTTATAAATAGCTCAAAAAGAGTCAAAATCATTTTAACATTTTACCATCATGTAAGGAAAATTTTAAGTATCTAGGGTTAGGTATTCGTTTTTAAATTACAACAAAATATCAAAAATCGATAGATGAAAATTCGCTCATAAGAAATGTATGTTACTTTCCAGTATACTTTTTTTTTGTTTAAGGTAGGACCAATTGTGAGGACTGAGGAGTCTTCTATCAAAATGTATAATGTTAGCTATGCAAGGAAAAACTTTTATAAATTTCTAAATTTTTTGAAAATTTTCTAAATTTTAATGAATTCTAAGTTCTAATATCTGATATATCTATAATCATTACAAACAATAATTTGGGTTTCTGCTAAAAACGAAGAAATAAAAATAAAAACCTTACGTAAAGCTAAAAAAAATTTTTCAAATGATTTTTCGATTGTTGGTGTTTTTGAATTTGGGGTGCTAAATTAAAGTTAGGGGGTGCTTCAGCACCCCCAAGCACCCCCCTAGTTGGGCCTATGCTTATACTATACTATCACTTTCTTACTATCACTCTGTTAGAGTAATTTTATTCCAGCTCAAAATATCTATTCATTATTTAAATATAAAAATATATATAGGTACTTATTGGTTTCTTCATTTTTTGTTATACCTACCATTGATTCCTATAGCAGGTACCTATCGGTCAAATGTCGGTTAATAATAAAAACAATATAATATAAGTAGGTGATAATAAATAAATTAATTTAATAAATTAATAAATAACATTTAAATAACAAATAATAATATAAATCATAATCTTGAATTATATTATAATATGAATAAAAAAAAAATGTGCACTTGTGATTTGCTGCAATCTTATCTTAATATACGTTCTTATACATTTTATAATAAATTTCATCTATATAAAGTCTTGGCTAATGATTATTATTATTGCTTAACCATAATATAATATAATAAATTATGATATAGATACCTACATAATATTATATATTTATATATTATCGTAACGGGTCAATATGACCGACCGGAAGTCGATTACCATTAATTATTATTTATTATTATACCTTAAATATAACGCGTACTGCGTAGGTAAATTATTCTTCGACAACACGAAATAAAAACCGTTTTGTCGGCGGGAAACTCTTTTGGGCTTGCCGCGCTGCCGCCATCGTCGGCAAGATGTCATCATACGCTCTTGCCGATCGATACGTTTGTGAATGGGATGATGCAATTGCAACGGTCGGTAACGTCACGTCTCAGGCTCGAATCTAGGCCGCCGCCACGGTGCGTATCCGCGACTATATATACACTCACGCACATATTGTATTATATTGTACGAGACCTATACGAAATAGGTAGTGACTATTTTCGTCCTGGTACGATAATAATACAATTATGTTGGTTAAATGTTTAAAATATGTAAATACTCAGTTTTCTATAAACTAATTAGTGAGTATTATGTAGTATTTTTTATCGTTTCGTCGTCAGTATAAAATAATGGAAATATGGGTAGGCGCCTGTTATAATTTCCTGTAGCTGTTCTATATTATATCTTATTCTACTTTGATACAATATTTCACGGGAATAAACCTCGTATGTGCCAAATGTATGGTTTTGAGATTTTAGTGTCCTTGGATTCGGAAAAAAATTAGCTATTAATTATAAAATCTCCAATGATCTGCATCGTAGAATTAATGAAAAATAATAAATAAATTCTCCTATGTGGTACCTATAATAAATGGTTATAAATCATTTATGAAATAACTCTTATGTGTTAATATCTCCACCGTAGAAATACCCTCCTAATAACTCCTATATAATTTTTTTATTTATAAGTTTTTTATCCAGGGAAGTTTTTAAAATACATGGACATTTGTGGCTATTTTTTGTGCAGCATTTCCACCTTATAAGATGTAAGCACTCTTTGTGTACAATATACATATATTTTTTGAATGCCAACTTTTCTTTGCCCTTCTGGCTCTCAAAAATATCTAGGCTATCCATAACCATTCAAAAAGAAATTATAATATACGAAAGAACACTATAGTACACCACTGTAGTACCGAATACAGAGAAATTAACACACACAAAATTGACAAACTTTATAAATTACCGTTTTTATAATATTATCAGATTATCAGAACATTAAAGATAAAGTTATTGGTACCTTTCTTATCCGTTATAATATGTCACTGTACCTAGTTATTGATGTTATTGTATTATTTGTATATCTGATCGATATGACAGACAGACCGTGCTCTGAATCGTATTTATCGTTGAATTCAAAATTAATATTATTTGTGGGAACATAACAATTATAAGTAGGTAATAGGTATGTTATACATTTTGTATTGATTTGGGATTAATTTGTAAAATCTCATATTATGGGGTTATTTTTCCGGGCTCTTTTCTTCGGGGTTTAAATTTCCGGGGTTATTTTTCGCAGTACCAGGTACATAACACAAAATGGCGTGAGGAGGGAGGTCCACCAGTGTGGATACCTTCTAACTTGGGGTAGAGAGTTTTATTTTATTTTTTTAATTAGTGCTGGTTGGGATTCAGGAGATCTCGACACCATGGTGTCTTTTTAATCGATGTGGGGGGTTATTTGGCGTGAATTCACTGGCACCTGTACGATGTTATACAAATATATATTTTTATATTTTAAAGCCTTCTCAGATATATTTTTTTTCGAGAAATCCCTTTATGATATATTATAATATAATATAAGGCGTTATAATAATTACGAATGGAATAATTTTTATTATAATATAGTCACTGAAAATATGTGCCATCGTAGACTTTATACAATAATTATGTCCATTTTCTGTTGAGCATTGTCTCGATTTTGTGACGTTACATTCTACATTTTTTTTTAAATGTCTAATACTAATCGAGGAATCGTGTTCTTATACAATTTCCAAGTCTTAAGTTTTTATATTTAAAATTTTATGAATTTTAAAATTCAAAATAATTTTCAGATTTTTGTAAAATTCATTTTGGTATTGTAAACATTTGAACTTTAAACTCTGTTAAAATAAGTTGTGTCTATGTATATTCGATATTTTGAAATAAGGCTAGAACAACTTATGAGGAACCAACTTGTATTCAATTCTTAAGGGGGCTGCAGCTCACGTATTTTTCATACGTTTTAGACCAATAAGCGGTGGTAATTTACACATACTTCGGAATGTCCGATTTAAATTTTTTATACATGTTTGAATTTATTGATAAAATATCTAGGTTTCTTAGGAAGTCGATTTTCAATTTTCAATTTAAAATGACCTTAAAATAACCATTTTTTTTTTAGAAATCTCATGAAATAATTGCACTACATTTGTATTTATTCTGGGCACATCTGATTTTAAATTAAAAAAGTGATTCCTAAGAAACATAGTCTAGAAGTTTATAAATTCAACCATTTTTTCAAAATTAAAATCTGTCAAACCAAATTCTCCCAGTTTTGTCTAGCTTATTGGTCTAAAAATTACTTTTTTTTATAGACTGGAGCCCCCTCCCGCCCCCTTAAGGTTTATTTTATGACACGGAATTTAAATATATTTAAAAACACAATAACAAAAAAAATTAATGTTTAGATTGGTTAAATCTACATTAGTTTTGACTTTTGTCAAAACCGGCTGCAGCCCCCTTAAGTGTTTTTACCAAAAAAAAAAATAAACAAAAATTGTCTCATGCTTAAATCGTAATAGAACCTAAAAAATATATTCAACTATATTCAAGCTCTCCAAAAATTACACCAAGATTTATCACCGGTGCTCTGTGGTAAATAACAAATGCATCCAACCATATAATGATCTAAAAATTCAAACCTTATAAACGAGCTTGCTACAACTACTATAAAAATTCTACTCAAAATATTAACAAATCAAATAAATAAACCATCTCAATAAAAACATATTTTTATTCATGTAAGTAGATTGTAATGTACTTTAATTAGATAAATAAATAAAATATATATATTAATAATTGGTATAGTTACCTACCTATTATATTATACCAGGGGTGGCCAGCGAGAAGAGACTCGCGATCCACCAAATATATTAATACAAATTGAAGAGCCAAGATGTAAAAAAAAAAAAAGGTCATATAATATATAATAATATATGACCTTTTTTTTACATCTTGGCTCTTTCGTCAATCTAATGTTAAGCTAAGATGCGAGCCGCAAAAGTCTATGACGCTAGCTGCATAATGCTCGCGAGACGCGGTTTGGCCACCCCTGTATTATACTTATCTTAAAAAAGTACTTACGGTGACATGTGTAGACTGTAGGTATGTTATCACAATTCAATATATATTCACAGTGTA
>NC_042494.1:166014618-166023429 GCF_005508785.2 Acyrthosiphon pisum | reverse complement strand
AAATCATCATAGAAAACCCATGAGGTTGTCTAGATAATAATCTTATCTTTAGATTTTATAAGAGGTCAATTTACTCTAATTTTTAAGCTAACGGAGCTACACGAGTTCTGCTTTTCGTATAATTTGCTATGTTATGCACTTATAAGACGGAGACAACATATGTGGGTATCACGTCCTCTTAAATTAAATGTTGGAAATATTTGATTTTGTGATAAAAATGTTAATGCCAGAATGCGGCGTACCTATTTGTAAACTAAAATTGTCATCTATATCATACTCAGTAACTTGAATTTCCCACCAAACAATTTGTACTAAATTATAAAACACCCTTTTTGGACACATTCTGGTATTAAATTGTATATTGCATTAGGTAATTGCTGCTTCTATGTTTTTTACTACTTATAATCTAGAGTTTTTGGTATGTATACTTGTTATTTTATTAGATTTAGAATTATTATTTATTTTTAATCTAGAGCTCCAGTTTATTCTATTATTAGATTTATATTGTATTTTAGGAGATCTAAGCATATATACCTATTTCTCTTTTATTTTCTTAGAAAATAATATGCTTAATAGTTAATATTATAATATTATATTTGTCATAAAAATAATAATTTTCTATATTCGTAATAATAATTATTCGATTATAAAAGTTAAATTTTTAATAAATTATTACATATTATTTTATTAAATAGATATGCCTATGTCCTATATATAATATCATAAAAAAAACTATAACAGATAAAACTAAAAAATTACATTTAATACATTATAATATTAACAATTATTGTAAAATATAAATACCTACGCTTAAAAGACAATCTAAAATGAAATATATGAAATATTTATAATTTATGTATATATATATATATCAAATTAGCAGATAATAATGTGTAGAGAAATTATTATCATTATAAATCAATTACTGGGTATATAAATATGTTTTATATATTATTATTCAGTGAAGATCAATTTATTAAAACATAATTATATTTTAATTTGCAATTAAAAATAAAACATTTGATTAAACCTGACCTTTGATTGAATAATTTCTATATCTTTATATAAAATTATTATATAGTTATACGGTATACGTTAATAAATTGATTTACCAATTGAGACATTTTAGTTGGTAATCGACAATATTGCATTATACATAAAATATGTACCCACCCTTCGGCCTTCTTGGGTATAAGTAAGTACCTAACTATAATATTTAATTATTAAAACGAGTAATTAATATTAAAACTAACTATAACTTACTATAATAGGTAACTACTTATATATCATTATTACGTCAAAAGTTAAAACAATATCTATAATGAGCAATGAATTTAATATGTATTACATATACAATATAGTCAATATTTATTTTGTTGCCAGTATTGATACTTCTTAAAATATTTGTTATGATTAGTCTTCTAAACTATAGGTAGATAGTAGATACCGTTTATATAGTATTATAGCCATCAGACACGTGTTTGGCATACTAAATTACCATAGCAGGTTAATGATCGTATAGTTTGAAACATTGATGCATTTTTATATAATTATATATAGTTACATAGTATGTATATTATACACTATACAAGCTCAACTACGTCATCTAGTTGAAATATTTACCTTTCAAGTTTCCGTCGACAGTGAAACAAATTAGTCTTTCCGAAGATGATAGGATAATGGTGTGTAGATGTTGAATATTTTTAAATAAACTATTCAAACATTTTGTTTTAGAACCGATATATTATTATTGTATATACTTACTTACTAAAAGTGACGTGTTTTTTCTTGTAATTTTGATTTTCTAGTAAAAACCAAATTGTAGTCATATTTAATTTTTATTAGGTACCATATAATATTCATATTTTATTAATGTTTAAATGATGTTTTTTTTTTTTAAACTAAACGTGTCATATATCATATTACAATCAACTTGGTGAAGACCTGGCCGCTCCTTCTTCCTCCGGCAACCATTTCGATTATATTATAATTATTTATAGGTATATAATGATACGATGATATAGCGTTTCGATTTTGGTCCTTAATCCTGTTAATTATATGCAATGGAGGTATTATGTTATACCCAATCCAGCAATAGTTATACCGAACGATTAATAGCGTGCAATGTCCAGGATGGCCCAAGTGCACAACTAATTACACGTTGATGTTTCTATAATCGTGAATTCGGGAAGGTCATACTTAACAACAAAACAAATGTCTATTGTCTCTTCGTCCATTACACGACGCGCATCAGTGGAAAACAGCGTGGGTCGTCAAGTGTCTAAATACATGTTATTTTACTATTACATAGGTATATTTTAAAAATCGCGGATGTGATCAAAAAATAAATAAAAATCAACCTACAACATAATGTAATTTGCGGGTGTGTGTAGCTAGAAAAAACGAACAATAATTCACCAACGCAGAAAAGTTGTTGATGTAGTGTAAATAACGAGGATAGCTGCGTGGTGATATTTTCACATCGTATAACCCACGAAAAAAGTGATTTAAATATATAGATTTAGACGAGATTGTGGGTTGAACAATGATGTTTTTTTTTTATACATTTTAATCGATTTTTTCGGAGTTTGCCGTTTGTGCATCATTGATTAAAATATAATATTGGGTAAACAAATTTGTTGGTCGCGTTCGCGCATTGCACGTTTTGACTGTATTTCAACAGGTAGGACGGTAACAGTGTGTCCCCATCAGATGCGATATATAATATATTATATGAGTGTATAAGATTCAAAAAGAATTAGTTTTAAAATTGTAAGGTATATATTGTAAATGTTATAATAATTTGAATTTTTTTTTATGAATGTAAATAATGAACAATTTACGAATCTAACCAAAAAAAAAATCATTTTATTTTAGATAATAATTGATCAATATTTATTTCTTAACAATGGTGATATGCAAACGTCATACGCCCATTTTTTTTACCATTGAAATTTTTTGAAAAAAAGTCAGTATAAATAACGTTGTTTTAATTGAGCTCCTAGAATTATTTTTAAACGCAAGTAAGTATATTATGAGGTATATCCGAATATGTCACTTCAGCAGTACGTCACCGTTATTTCTGGTTATATTTAAGTAATATTATTGTACGCTACCTATATCAATATTGCATTATCACATTATCTCATTTGGTTTTGTGTTCTAGCCGATTGATATAGGGTCAGCATTATTCATCGTAAACGGGGAATTGGCATTATAATATAAATAATTTTGTTTCTTCGATATTTTGGGACATTAGTGATAGTTTATAATACTCATCTATACTATAATATGACGTAAAATAGAATAATGCTAATAATGTTATGATATATAGCAGGTTAGCTGGGGTCACCAACTAATTTCTACGGGGGTCCGTTTTAAAACTTACCAAACTTCCCAAGGTCCAAAACATATTTAAATAACCAATAATTTTTTTCACACATTAACACAATCATACTAAATCGTAATAAAACGTACTTTGGAAATTCTTAGATATCGTTTTTTTTGACGTGCGATAAAACAGAGGCGCGAGCGCCTAACGTACCTATCAGTCAATTTATCGGAATTATTTTTTGCACCTATCAGCTTTCAACGTAACGCCCGGTGAAGGAGACACGTATATAATATTTATGCATACGGTATACACTATACCATACTCACAATATTGGAAAATATTTTTATTCGTAATTTTATTACCTATATAGGTTCACACAGGATTTCCTTACAATAAAATTAACAGACAGAATTTAATTACATGTTTATTTGTGTCAATGCCTTTAATAGTAAAATAAATATTTTAAATCAATAGGAAAGAAAATAATATTCTTTTAATTTAAAATTAAACACCTACTTAGTCCTGTAATAATAATTGTACAAACATAATTTCATTAAAAAATAAAAACTACTATACTTTCCATTTCCATTTCCTCGTCATTGTTTTCATTTATTTTTCTTCATTTGATAATTCAGATGTATTAGTAAGGAATTTATCAAAGGCACCTCCTTGTGCATTAATAATATCTAATTTTTTATCTTGTTTTAATATTTTTTCGATAAGCAGATGGGTGACTTCGATAAGTTATCGACGCGTTGACACTACGATCGGAAATAATGAATCTGATGAAATAAATAAATTGAAATAACCTTTCAATAATCAGTTATATTGTATAAATTATAAATAATAAAAAAAACTTAATGTTCAATGCTAACAAAAATGCAAACAAACGGAAACTGCACCAATGTTAAAATTTTAAGGAACAGTTGAAGATTCAATCAAAAATTAAAAAAAAAAAATAATCGTGCTATAAAAAAATGGTATCTAGGATAATTATATTAATATACCTAACGTCCAAACTCCTAACCAATAACATATATTATGAATAGTTACCTACACTTTATAATATCTATACATTATAAACATTTAATTATAACATCACTTTATAATTCTATATGTTGTGATATTTAAAGAATATGATACATATGGTAGGTAACTAAAAAGATTATAATATGATACTTTTTTCCCTAGTTTTATGTTAAGGGTGTCGGAGTCAGTGCAGTTTTAGAACAAAAATACGTCTTACAGGACAAACTCTCATGTCCTGTAGAATATATGTTAAAACATATGTTTTACATATCAACATGGCAACCATTTATATACAAAAAATTCCATCAGAAATTTCAATATAATATATAATTGGTTGCCATGGTAATACGGAGACACACACCGACGAAGATCTCAAAATAATATATAATTGGTTGTCATGGTAATATGGAGATACACACAGACGGAAATCTAAAAATAATATTTAAATGGTTGCCATAGTGATATGGACACACACACACATACATTCATTTATATATATATATAGATAAGAAGAGTGCATTAAGCATTTTGTAGGTCAGATCAAACCTTGAATTTAAAAATTGTTATTATAGTAGCTAAAATAAGCATTTGAATAATGTACAATATTTGTAATTTTTCATACGTAAATTTCTAGCACTACCTACCTATTTAAAGAAAATTAAAATTCAGACTTTGATTCGAGCTGCAAAATGTTCTCTTCTTATTTTAAATAAAAATAAACTAAATCCAACTATTCTACAGGACGTGACAGTTTTTCCTGTAAGACATGCTTTTGTTCTAAAAACGCACTGGCTCCGACACCCTTTTATCTCACCTTTTATCGATTTTATATTTTATTGTTATTTGACTTACTGTTCGACTTTCAAAACAAACAAAAACATTTTGTAAATTTAAATTATGTTTTAATTATTTTGAGATAATATTTATACAAATAGATATGTCATTCCCTCAAAAATATTATTCTCTATTTTTTGTAATGGGTGATGTTACTCTAAGATTACTTAAAAATATAGAAAAATTAATGATTCTGCGTAAATGCATTTTGTCTATGTTGATCGTGGGCCAGAGAGAGAAAACAAATAGTGCGCTGACATCCTTTTAACATTCTTTACATTTTCAAGATTTACAATATATAACTAGTAATATGTAAATGTATCGAAAATCGTATATTTATAGTTTGATTTGATAACCAAAGTGTGTTTGTACATCTACAACCTACATTGTTCCTTGTAGACTGTAGTACCAACCTATGTCAGATGTCTTATTATGTGCATGACGCGTGATCCAAATATTTATTAGATTTTTTTTTATTATATTTACACACATATATTGTCGTGTAATATACTAACACACTTGATTGGGGCGCTACCCTTTATAGTCATAACTCGTAAGTTCGTAAGTCGTAACACGTAACAGTCAAGTAATCGGTAAAACGTTGAACTGCAGTTGTACGTCATATATACTCATAACGTTAAAATACTAATATAATATATGTCGTACATACTGCATGTGTGTGAATAAACCAAATTACCAAACTGCATACCTAGGCACTACACCAACACCAATCGACAGTCGTCGCGTAGAAAATAAAAAAAAACAATATTATCAGCGTTCGTAATGTATAATATGCACTATATATTATAATGCAATTATTGCATAACAATTATTATTTCCTATTATGATAATAATATATGTATAATGTATGTTAACATTTGAATTTTGAACTCTTGATGAAACGTACATGCGGGCAAATAGATTTGAAAAATTTCTGTTGGCGCGGCGCACTTACATTTCCTCGTTAAACATTCGATTGATTAACGAAGAACGATTCCTATATAAATACCATTGGAGTGTACAGTAACTAATATTTGAAATATATTGTTCTTCCAATAGCTATAATAATAGTCGACAGAATATGATATTATGATGTTCGTAATTCGTATACCTATATAATATCATAATAATACTATACTAATATATTATACTATAGTATTATATATATTATATTGTATGCATATGGCACGACGCAATAGCAGGGCAGCAAGCTTACTGTTTTTTCCTCGTCCGTAATATACCTACTTATATATATTATAATATTATTATACTTTATATTATTATGTAGCAATATATTTAATATGTTTATGTGTGACGTATTTCTGTGTGTGTGTAATTTGCATTTGTATGTCTCTACTTGAAAATGTTTTTTTTAGTGTTTTCGTGTTTTTTTCGTATTCAATCATCTTAACATTTTCATCAAATAGGTATTTATGTGTATAATATAATACCATGGTTAATGTCTTTTCATACGTATGCGGTGCGGTATTCCCACCATCTAAACACTGCAGCTTTATTTACTTTTTTAGCTCTTGGCGAGATACCCAGCTATTGACTATAGAGTAGTTCAACCGAGTATAATTAACAGAATTATTATTCATTATTATTGGAACCAAAACCATAATTTTATGTTATCCTATTTTCTAATAAATACATTTTTACTCATACTGGCAAGTAGCAAATTATTTAGTCGAGTAGAATGAAAAGATTACTGATACAATCAACAATAGATTCTGTTATCTAAAACATATTGTAATTATTGTATTATAAACTTTAGATTAGACTCCTGGACTCACATACGAGAGTCTCAGTGGGGCCCAGTGGCCAGTACTCTTGTTTTGTGAGAAATAAATAAATAATTAATAATAATTCTTTTCCTCGCCCTTTATAGTAGTATTTTAATATATTCTTGTCGTTTGACAGAATCAACACCAACAGGAAAATTCTTAACAATCCAACGCACGGGGGACCTATAAAATAATAATAAATTGCGTGTGCAAATCGTATATTATTAATTATGCTCAATATAAACAATATACGTGGGTTCTGCTTTGTGCCTAGTAAATAAATAAGAGGTGCTTGTCTATTTTTGTATTTGCCGTTAAGGTACCGTTGGTTTGTTCCAAAGTGTATTTTCGTGTTATTCATCAACGCTGATCGACATCAATCCATCCGATTATTTTGCAGGTGTATATTCAACCCTTTGAGTAATTATCATAAAATTGCGCACTCCTGCAAACGCCGCAAAGTAAGAAATCTTGGACGGAAAGAAGCACACGTGCGACACAAGCCAATGTACAATGACTTTTTATACACTATAATATTATTCTATTGCATCACGTCTGCCGCAAGTAGGTATAAGCGCTTTATTTCTCAATTTATAAACTAAAAAATAAATCGCCTTGACAACAAAATATGGAGCGTAGTACACGCCATGAGTTGTATATTCTTTTGATGCATTTTTATTTTTAATCCCGCATCGTTCCCACGTATTCTAGTTTGGTCTATTATTAATGCAAGCGCAGCGCAACTTGTGGATCAGACGGTGCATGTAGCAGTGTGTGTGTTTTTTTGTACAGCAATATATAGACAGTCCGTAATATACCGTTAATGTACTCTCTCGTGTGACCAAGTGTATTACGGTGTAATAATATATAAAATAAAACTACCTAGTAATAATACGGAACGTCGTAGAGATTTAACGCCATTATAGAGGTAGATAGGTAATATTGACGTATCGTTATATATTACTATTTTTATATTCTGATAACTTATAAAACGAGATTTATTCGTTTAGTGTGGGTATACAATAATATACTATCTACGCGATGCGTACATCGCAGTATTTGCACTGAAAATAATAATTGTGCACGACGAGATAATGCGCATAGTATAGTACGAAATATGACCCTTACGCGACGCGTAATATGGTATTAATATATTTTATATTTAATGGTATTATATTATACATAAAACTAAATTGGGGTTATACCACAGACTATATGAAAATATAGTCTGTGGTTATACATTTTATATCCAAGTTGCCATATAATATTATGTCAAGTCTATCGTCATCGCGGGACACTGATATATATTATATATATAGAGAAGTATATAACAATATTGTTATGTATAGGTACACGCGGTAATGCGGTATTAACCATGTGCGGATCGAATTGCACACAGCAGGCGGTTGGCGACAGACTGCCGTCGGTGTATATATGGATTAGGTGCGTTTTCTGCATTTGCTGCGTTTGTGTTATATTATATTATTGTAGAGCGTCGTAGAAAATATAAATACGAAAAAGTATAAGCGCGATCGAACACGTCTGAATTATATTATAATGTTGTGCCTATATTATAATAATATTGTATATTAATTTGCACGCGAGTTGGCGATGAATTTCACGATCATATTTTTAAACGTCTACGCGCCATACGATATTTGAACACATTTTACCATAGGTAGGTATGCCTATAATTATTATAAAAGGTATAGCCACCTACTATTTTTTTTTTATATATATAGGTACCTAGTTACTATATAATTTGTATGATAATTATTTTTTTTTCATACAGTGCACTACATAGCTAAAACGTTTACGTAGATACTA
>NC_042494.1:166008249-166014518 GCF_005508785.2 Acyrthosiphon pisum | reverse complement strand
ATGTGTAAAAAATGAAAATAACATATCATAGTTTTTAATCAAAAAAATATTCCTAAATTTATAAATTTATAAATTCCTAACATTTAAAAAAAAAATGATGTTTCGAAATTATGCAGATGTCAATTTCATCAATTTTTATTTTATTAAGAGGACACCTCAACACCTGCATTTGTTGTATCCATGTGCGTAACATAGCAAAATCACTCTCAGCAGTACAAGTTTAGCTTCGTCAGCTTAGAGTGAATTTAACCTATTATGAAACTTAATGGTAAAAACATTATCCGTGTTCGTATATCGTTTTTTTACGATAATTCAGTTTTAAATCGATTTATGAGCATTTTTTTAAACTGCGCATAAACAACGTACATGGACAAAACTCGCAAAAAATTGAACTGTCGTAAATACCTACATGCGAACACGAAAAATATTGATACCATTATGTTTTATAATATGTGGATTCACTCAAATTTTTAAGCTAACGAAGCTAAACGTGAATAGCTGAGCGTAAATTTCCCATGCACTTGTAGACTACGGACACAACAAAATATGATGGTGTGGCGTCATCTTTAAAGTTTAATGTCGTTATCCGAATATTTTATACAAGATTTTACCAAACTTATAAGACTTTATAAAATAAATGGTGGTAATACAATTTACAAACATTTACCAACATTTATTAAATATATATGTATATTTTTTTTTCATTTTTATTATTGTAATACCTATTATTAATTACAGATTGATTATAAAAACTAAAAAGTAGATATAAACATATAATATTCGTAATTAAAATGTATAAGTATACACTTTATAATAATAATAATAATATTATATTATGCATAATCCACTATGCTAAACACGATAATACAAACATGATTCCAAAACACCATTCGATTCGTAATAAATTTTCGTTGTCATATTTGTGAATATATTCATACTATCTAGTATCTACGTAAACGTTTTAGCTATGTAGTGCACTGTATGAAAAAAAAAATAATTATCATACAAATTATATAGTAACTAGGTACCTATATATATAAAAAAAATAGTAGGTGGCTATACCTTTTATAATAATTATAGGCATACCTACCTATGGTAAAATGTGTTCAAATATCGTATGGCGCGTAGACGTTTAAAAATATGATCGTGAAATTCATCGCCAACTCGCGTGCAAATATAGGCACAACATTATAATATAATTCAGACGTGTTCGATCGCGCTTATACTTTTTCGTATTTATATTTTCTACGACGCTCTACAATAATATAATATAACACAAACGCAGCAAATGCAGAAAACGCACCTAATCCATATATACACCGACGGCAGTCTGTCGCCAACCGCCTGCTGTGTGCAATTCGATCCGCACATGGTTAATACCGCATTACCGCGTGTACCTATACATAACAATATTGTTATATACTTCTCTATATATATAATATATATCAGTGTCCCGCGATGACGATAGACTTGACGTGCGACGACGATGGCCAACATAATATTATATGGCAACTTGGATATAAAATGTATAACCACAGACTATATGAAAATAACCCCAATTTAGTTTTATGTATAATATAATACCATTAAATATAAAATATATTAATACCATATTACGCGTCGCGCAAGGGTCATATTTCGTACTATATTATGCGCATTATCTCGTCGTGCACAATTATTATTTTCAGTGCAAATACTGCGATGTACGCATCGCGTAGTGCGTAGATAGTATATTATTGTATACCCACACTAAACGAATAAATCTCGTTTTATAAGTTATCAGAATATAAAAATAGTAATATATAACGATACGTCAATATTATCTACCTCTATAATGGCGTTAAATCTCTACGACGTTCCGTATTATTACTAGGTAGTTTTATTTTATATATTATTACACCGTAATACACTTGGTCACACGAGAGAGTACATTAATGGTATATTACGGACTGTTTATATATTGCTGTACAAAAAAACACACACACTGCTACAT
This sequence comes from Acyrthosiphon pisum, assembly GCF_005508785.2. Classification (NCBI taxonomy): domain Eukaryota; kingdom Metazoa; phylum Arthropoda; class Insecta; order Hemiptera; family Aphididae; genus Acyrthosiphon; species Acyrthosiphon pisum. The sequence continues at coordinate 166,012,525 of NC_042494.1, read as the reverse complement.
GCACCGTCTGATCCACAAGTTGCGCTGCGCTTGCATTAATAATAGACCAAACTAGAATACGTGGGAACGATGCGGGATTAAAAATAAAAATGCATCAAAAGAATATACAACTCATGGCGTGTACTACGCTCCATATTTTGTTGTCAAGGCGATTTATTTTTTAATTTATAAATTGAGAAATAAAGCGCTTATACCTACTTGCGGCAGACGTGATGCAATAGAATAATATTATAGCGTATAAAAAGTCATTGGACATTGGCTTGTGTCGCACGTGTGCTTCTTTCCGTCCAAGATTTCTTACTTTGCGGCGTTTGCAGGAGTGCGCAATTTTATGATAATTACTCAAAGGGTTGAATATACACCTGCAAAATAATCGGATGGTTTGATGTCGATCAGCCAGGGGCGCCATTTCAGTTTTTTTTTAAGGTGTGCAAACAATTAAAGAGGCCAATTTTTTCCCACCTCCAGGCCAATCGTTAAAAAAACGTTTCTAGTGTTTTCAGTTTTTCATTACAGATTCATTACAGTATCAAAAACATACTTAATAAAAACATATTTTTATAGTTAACCATTACATTTTACCGTTCATACATTCTGTGTATATGCTGTATAGTGTATAGTAAAGATATTTTTAGATAGAATAGATGCATATTATTATTATTATGTCTTTTGTCTATCAGTAACCAGGGGCGGACTGGCCAAGTAGCACCCCGGGCCCCCGTTTGTATTTATGATCCGGGCCCCCGATTACCACAGTCGGTATACGGTATAATACTGGTATAATACGGTATTATACAAAATAAAAATAAAATAACATATTTCACATATCTACAAATAAACAACATGTTATTCTTATTTTTTTTTTATATTTACTTATAAGACTAAGGGCTCTTTCCTAATTTAGGTAGGTTTGAAAAACAATTACGGGCCCCTAATTAATTTTGCAACCCGGGCCAAAAATAGCCAGTCCGCCCTGATAGTAGCCACTTAACATTTACACATATTTGTGTGTGCCAGTGGATAAAGTGATACCGATATCAATTTATCAATTATCAAATTAAAGAACACAATATTATAATATTATTTATGATTATCAGTGAATAGCTGCGGTGCATGCACAATTACAGATTGGCAAACTGAAGGCCATCTGGCCATAGTATTAATTAGGCCTAGGCCAATTGTGGACAACAAAATTACAGGGTGTGCGAGTGCACACCCTGCCCCCCCCCCCCAAATGGCGCCCCTGCGATCAGCGTTGATGAATAACACGAAAATACACTTTGGAACAAACCAACGGTACCTTAACGGCAAATACAAAAAATAGACAAACACCTCTTATTTATTTACTAGGCACAAAGCAGAACCCACGTATATTGTTTATATTGAGCATAATTAATAATATACGATTTGCACACGCAATTTATTATTATTTTATAGGTCCCCCGTGCGTTGGATTGTTAAGAATTTTCCTGTTGGTGTTGATTCTGTCAAACGATAAGAATATATTAAAATACTACTATAAAGGGCGAGGAAAAGAATTATTATTAATTATTTATTTATTTCTCACAAAACAAGAGTACTGGCCACTAGGCCCCACTGAGACTCTCGTATGTGAGCCCAGGAGTCTAATCTAAAGTTTATAATACAATAATTACAATATGTTTTAGATAACAGAATCTATTGTTGATTATATCAGTAATCTTTTCATTCTACTCGACTAAATAATTTGCTACTTGCCAGTATGAGTAAAAATGTATTTATTAGAAAATAGGATAACATAAAATTATGGTTTTGGTTCCAATAACAATGAATAATAATTCTGTAAATTAAACTCGGTTGAACTACTCTATAGTCAATAGCTGGGTATCTCGCCAAGAGCTAAAAAAGTAAATGAAGCTGCAGTGTTTAGATGGTGGGAATACCACACCGCATACGTATGAAAAGACATTAACCATGGTATTATATTATACACATAAATACCTATTTGATGAAAATGTTAAGATGATTGAATACGAAAAAAACACGAAAACACTAAAAAAAACATTTTCAAGTAGAGACATACAAATGCAAATTACACACACACAGAAATACGTCACACATAAACATATTAAATATATTGCTACATAATAATATAAAGTATAATAATATTATAATATATTATATAAGTAGGTATATTACGGACGAGGAAAAAACAGTAAGCTTGCTGCCCTGCTATTGCGTCGTGCCATATGCATACAATATAATATATATTATACTATATTATACTATATTATATTATACTATAGTATTATTATGATATTATATAGGTATACGAATTACGAACATCATAATATCATATTCTGTCGACTATTATTATAGCTATTGGAAGAACAATATATTTCAAATATTAGTTACTGTACACTCCAATGGTATTTATATAGGAATCGTTCTTCGTTAATCAATCGAATGTTTAACGAGGAAATGTAAGTGCGCCGCGCCAACAGAAATTTTTCAAATTTATTTGCCCGCATGTACGTTTCATCAAGAGTTCAAAATTCAAATGTTAACATACATTATACATATATTATTATCATAATAGGAAATAATAATTGTTATGCAATAATTGCATTATAATATATAGTGCATATTATACATTACGAACGCTGATAATATTGTTTTTTTTTATTTTCTACGCGACGACTGTCGATTGGTGTTGGTGTAGTGCCTAGGTATGCAGTTTGGTAATTTGGTTTATTCACACACATGCAGTATGTACGACATATATTATATTAGTATTTTAACGTTATGAGTATATATGACGTACAACTGCAGTTCAACGTTTTACCGATTACTTGACTGTTACGTGTTACGACTTACGAACTTACGAGTTATGACTATAAAGGGTAGCGCCCCAATCAAGTGTGTTAGTATATTACACGACAATATATGTGTGTAAATATAATAAAAAAAAATCTAATAAATATTTGGATCACGCGTCATGCACTTAATAAGACATCTGACATAGGTTGGTACTACAGTCTACAAGGAACAATGTAGGTTGTAGATGTACAAACACACTTTGGTTATCAAATCAAACTATAAATATACGATTTTCGATACATTTACATATTACTAGTTATATATTGTAAATCTTGAAAATGTAAAGAATGTTAAAAGGATGTCAGCGCACTATTTGTTTTCTCTCTCTGGCCCACGATCAACATAGACAAAATGCATTTACGCAGAATCATTAATTTTTCTATATTTTTAAGTAATCTTAGAGTAACATCACCCATTACAAAAAATAGAGAATAATATTTTTGAGGGAATGACATATCTATTTGTATAAATGTTATCTCAAAATAATTTAAACATAATTTAAATTTACAAAATGTTTTTGTTTGTTTTGAAAGTCGAACAGTAAGTCAAATAACAATAAAATATAAAATCGATAAAAGGTGAGATAAAAGGGTGTCGGAGCCAGTGCGTTTTTAGAACAAAAGCATGTCTTACAGGAAAAACTGTCACGTCCTGTAGAATAGTTGGATTTAGTTTATTTTTATTTAAAATAAGAAGAGAACATTTTGCAGCTCGAATCAAAGTCTGAATTTTAATTTTCTTTAAATAGGTAGGTAGTGCTAGAAATTTACGTATGAAAAATTACAAATATTGTACATTATTCAAATGCTTATTTTAGCTACTATAATAACAATTTTTAAATTCAAGGTTTGATCTGACCTACAAAATGCTTAATGCACTCTTCTTATCTATATATATATATAAATGAATGTATGTGTGTGTGTGTCCATATCACTATGGCAACCATTTAAATATTATTTTTAGATTTCCGTCCGTGTGTATCTCCATATTACCATGACAACCAATTATATATTATTTTGAGATCTTCGTCGGTGTGTGTCTCCGTATTACCATGGCAACCAATTATATATTATATTGAAATTTCTGATGGAATTTTTTGTATATAAATGGTTGCCATGTTGATATGTAAAACATATGTTTTAACATATATTCTACAGGACATGAGAGTTTGTCCTGTAAGACGTATTTTTGTTCTAAAACTGCACCGACTCCGACACCCTTAACATAAAACTAGGGAAAAAAGTATCATATTATAATCTTTTTAGTTACCTACCATATGTATCATATTCCTTAAATATCACAACATATAGAATTATAAAGTGATGTTATAATTAAATGTTTATAATGTATAGATATTATAAAGTGTAGAGTAACTATTCATAATATATGTTATTGGTTAGGAGTTTGGACGTTAGGT
>NC_042494.1:165998677-166008149 GCF_005508785.2 Acyrthosiphon pisum | reverse complement strand
GATAGTATGAATATATTCACAAATATGACAACGAAAATTTATTACGAATCGAATGGTGTTTTGGAATCATGTTTGTATTATCGTGTTTAGCATAGTGGATTATGCATAATATAATATTATTATTATTATTATAAAGTGTATACTTATACATTTTAATTACGAATATTATATGTTTATATTACTTTTTAGTTTTTATAATCAATCTGTAATTAATAATAGGTATTACAATAATAAAAACGAAAAAAAAATATACATATATATTTAATAAATGTTGGTAAATGTTTGTAAATTGTATTACCACCATTTATTTTATAAAGTTTATTTATAAGTTTGGTAAAATCTTGTATAAAATATTCGGATAACGACATTAAACTTTAAAGATGACGCCACACCATCATATTTTGTTGTGTCCGTAGTCTACAAGTGCATGGGAAATTTACGCTCAGCTATTCACGTTTAGCTTCGTTAGCTTAAAAATTTGAGTGAATCCACATATTATAAAACATAATGGTATCAATATTTTTCGTGTTCGCATGTAGGTATTTACGACAGTTCAATTTTTTGCGAGTTTTGTCCATGTACGTTGTCTATGCGCAGTTTAAAAAAATGCTCATAAATCGATTTAAAACTGAATTATCGTAAAAAAACGATATACGAACACGGATAATGTTTTTACCATTAAGTTTCATAATAGGTTAAATTCACTCTAAGCTGACGAAGCTAAACTTGTACTGCTGAGAGTGATTTTGCTATGTTACGCACATGGATACAACAAATGCAGGTGTTGAGGTGTCCTCTTAATAAAATAAAAATTGATGAAATTGACATCTGCATAATTTCGAAACATCATTTTTTTTTAAATGTTATGTAAAGATACGTATAAGATATGTTTAGGAACATTTTTTTTGATTAAAAACTATGATATGTTATTTTCATTTTTTACACATACATAGAAATCAGTTGTTAATTCAACTTTTACATAAATTGTTGAACAACTAAATTTTAAGTTACGTGTTTAGGATAGTTAAGGTAACACTAGTGTGTAACTGAATTAACATTTTAGTTCAACAATACATATTTTTAAAATAGTAAAAAAATGATATTGGTTTATTAATATATTATGCGTAGTTAAAACAATATTTATTTGCAGTCAAATTGAAGATAATAAGTTTTACATACTTAATTTATTTAAAACAACACCAATACATTGTTGGATAAAGATACAATGACATCACTTTAACCACTTAATTTAACCACTGCAGGAGGTGGTATATACACATATCCTAGGACCCTAGGTACCTACCTAATTATATATGGAAATGATTTGTTTATTTATAATTTATAAATATCCAATGTGTATAAAGCTATCTGAGAAATTAAAATACTCAAATTAAATTAATTTATTGTGACATGTATAGGTACCTTCAAATCAGATTCAAAGGTTGAATAAAAATATTTTGATTAAAGTCAATGATATCATATTTGATGAGAGACCCTCTGTACCATTTTACTAATAGTAAAATGAGGCCAATTTAAATCAATTTGTAAGCGTATAAGCTACATTATCTAAATATAAATTAATTTAAGCCTCTTACAAATATATGAACAGATTTATAAGTACCTAGTTATTAAGCTGTAGTTTTATAAATTATAGTGATTAAAATATAATTTCCTAATGTATATTTCTATCCAATTAATTAATGTATTGTATAAATAAATTGTAATCTATAAGACTTATAATTATGTAATTCTGTATAGTGTTAATTCACAAATTGGCAATTGCAGAGGTGAAAATTACTGTCTAAACTGATATTTACTAGATTCATTTTTTAGTCAATAGTACATTAATAGGATTTTTTTTTTATCGAAAATTACCAGTTTGTACTTTGTATATAATACGGTTTTGATTTCGTCGCGTGTCTTTTGTCTCTTCATTATAGTAAAGTTAATTGGATTTCATTGAAACAAAGATACATAGCCAAATATGCACCAGATCGAAGTATATTTAATACTTTACTGCATTTTCACACGATTCAAACACGTCCAAAAACCACAATATAGGTGAAATCCGTTGTTGGCCGATATAGGTGACGGATACTCCAGCAGTTCATCAATAATCACCGGCATATGCAATATATATAGGTACCAGACACCGGTTTTAGTATTAAAAAAAAAATAACTTGAATTGCTGAATAGACAATAATAGTTTAAAGTCAAAATATCTTGAAGAAAGTGACGATAACTTGCGGTTGCTCATCTACCTAGGTCGAGTTATTTCACAAAACTAGGTAGGTACACCGACGTTCGACGCCGATTTGCCCGTAAACTCAGGGTCACTCAAACCGAGATACACAGCGTTTACTGTATAATATTATACTATATCGGATTTTTCTCCGCCGTTAAAATAGGTGTAGGAGAAGGGGTTCAATTAAAAGCTCTCTTTTAAAATACACCTCTATAGTGCCAAGGTAAGACAATATGTACTTTGATCATTACTCATTTATATATATTATTCACATGTTCCTTGTACTTCCTTTTAGGAATTAACGGCTTCACACATCTCCAAAACTGCAGTTATTCAGATTGTATTTGTATTAATTAATTACAATTAAAGTGGGTAAGATTCAGATTCGTAAAATCCAAAAAAAATCTTGGTAAAATTTTCGCGTATTACGTATTTACGTGAAATAATATTAATATCACAATTTTTAATATAATATAGGTACGCAGCAATTACTATAATATATAGGTACTAATATTATAGACATGTTGGGTATATATTTGTTTATATTATCACCCCGGAATGATTAATGCTGTTATAGTGTCATTCAATATTTACAGTTATACCGTTAAAACTTAAAACAAATATAAAAGCTGTGACATTTAGGTATCTTTGCAGTGACACGTAATTTCAATTTTTGTTTGAATAGGGCAACCACTTACAGATTGGCTGCTTTCGAAAATTTTTTTACGCAGATTCCATTAGTATTTTATACACCAAATTTAGGAGCATTAAATATATAAACAATTTTGTCAAATATTTAATGGAAAGTCAAACTAGAATATTAAGTAATGTGTAAACTGTAAATAAATAGGTACTAAATAGCATTTAATAGTGATTTGTAAGCAGTATTTACAATCATATGTAATGATGTGTAAACATTGATCAATAAAAATATGATTTTTAACAAATGCAAAAAAAATAACAATATTATATTTTATATATTATTTAAAGAAATCATTTATTTTTAAAACAAAAATTTGTTTTAAAATTTTTTCCAGACTTTATTAGAATTTAGAACGCTTATTTAACAAATGTTGTTTTGTTACATTTATTAGCTGAATAGTAGAAGAAAGTAAAAGTTTGCTACATTGATGCACAATAAACTATATTTTATTCAGATACCATGGGCATCAAAATTGATGTAAATCTCTGCAGAGTTGATATTTGAATATTTCATAAAGATATTCTATTATTGCCATCATCCTAGATTTTTTATTACTTTTTAGTGCATTGAGAACTTTGCGAATTTCCTTAAAACGAATATTATCGCTGGCGGTCACACGATATGTCACGATATGTATCATCGGTACGCTGAGTATATTTTTCAGTGTCATTCCAAATATTTGTATAGGTATACTTACTATTGTATTCGAAAAAAAATTTGAAATTTATTACATAAAAAAATTGTAACCCCCCTTTTTAGTCCATTATTGTAGCCCCATGGAAAAGTAAATAATATAAAACCATAATCATTTACGGTCGCCGGCGGTCATGTGTCGTGGACCGTGGTATAGTAATGAGTAATCATCAACTATGGGTAAACGTATACAATTTTAGAATTAAAGATGACTGGCCACACAGCAGACAATGTGTTAAGAATAATAAAAAAAACTCATGGTGGAGTTAATTAAATCCATCCCCTTTTCCTTCATACACTACTTAGGAAAATGCCGACAGACGGCACAAATGACGAAACGAGATAAAAAAAAAACTAATAATCGTATCGTACAAAAGCGCCAAATTCCCAAATACCTGTGTACTTCATTCCCGACAATAAATTTAGAACTCTATTATATCAGTAGTATAAAGTATAATTTTCGAGGTGTAGGTGAGAAATGGATGGGTCTATCTCACCCCAATATAATAAACACTTGGAAATAAAAAATACCATAAATATTTAAAGACAGCGTGATAATTGTACATGACGTACTGACTGGATATGGTGACACTTGTAGGACTAGGTGGCTATCGATTTACGATATATTTTAGTGGTGTTAACATTTTCAAAAACGACAATAGTAATCTCAATCAAAAAAATACGTATTGTCTGGTTTATGATTACACAACAGAGCGTTATACTTTTTGTTATAACTTCATAGCATATAAATAGTAATTAGTAAGTACCTACTTACTATTACGCCGAATCATTCACGCAATCTATAGGTAAGTATATTGTAGTCTGTAAAGTTTATCTAATAAAAAGTAAAATTAATTTTACAAAAACATGCATTACGATTTACGAACAAAAATATAGTTTTTGACGATTCTTTGTTATTTTGGATTATGGGTCGGTGATATTGAATGTTTTGAAACATTACCTAGGTATATAAACATTAATTTATCGATGCATATTAGTTAGGTACCTACCTATATTTCTTTTTAATATCTCTGGAGTCTATGAGCGATGTCATATTATGGTGATATAGGTTTAGGCTATATGTGATATAAATTGGCGCTCGTGTCCAACGATAATAATTTTGGCGCAAATTATAACATTACGCATTTGTATATTATTATCTTTGGCTCTACCTATTATGTCACACGGCCGAAAAAGCGCATATGGCGCGCGCACGTGCGAGGGTTCGGCGAACACGTGGCCGGCGATTTCCGTGGAAAATCGATGGGGTTTTCGCCGGCGACCGCTACGGTGGTAGAATTTTCATTTCGCAAACCGTCAAAACACCCGCGGGGAGCAGCACCGCTGCGCGCGCACCGTACGCAATACAATTAATACATACGTATACACACAAAACCAGGGTTCCAAAGTGCGTGAAACGGCCGCCGCCGCCGCCACAGTTTCTATTTCCAGCGTTGGTTATGTTATATTATCGTGCGCGCATGTGAATCGTTTCACATTCGAACGTGTGCCGGCGTCTCGTCACGGTCGGCCTGCGATCGCGTTCGCCCGTAATATTATTATAATAATTATTATTTTTGTTTTTCCGTAATATCGATTTTCGTCTTGATAGTCGTATCGCAGATATATTAATATCATAGTAAAAGTATAATCAATTTGTCAATATCGCAGTTCGGATAATAGTATCGTTTCACAGCCAGTGATATTGTTAAATTTTATTTTTTCATTCATAATATCATACGTTGATTGTGACGTACTTACGTCATCAAGTCTCGTGTAGTATATTATGATAACGTTTCGTATTATATATTACGCGATTGATAATATAAAAAAAAATATTCAATTGGGATTGAGAAAAAATTCTACGAAGAAACGAAAAAACTGCGTTCAGGTATTATAGATTATATTATTCATATTATAATATTGTGATTCTTAATTTATTTTTTTTTTTATTAACGTTAATTTTTAAATCGCGGTAAAATGTTTCTTCTGCCACCATATAATAATAATCGGAATGTTCCGGCGAATATAGTAGGGTGTGCGAGTGTGTGTGTTAAACATCCACGTGGGTCCCCATTCAACGCGTCAATACTCAGTCCCTACTATATTATAACACGACGGTAAAACGCCGACTCCAATTTATTTTTCTTAATCTGGTGGGAAAACTATGATATTTTTTTTAATGTGAACACGTCGTTGGATTAATTTTTATTCAAACGATGAAGTATACCAATTATCTGCAGGTGACCATGATTGTCGGCTAATAAAAAATATGTTTGTATTTGGTACTTGCGGGTTGTTACATAATGGGTATAATGGTATATAATATTATGTTTAAATTATTATAAAATCAATAACTGTACCTATTATGCTTATGGTATTTTCGTGTTATTTAAAAAGTTAACACTTTTTCATATTTATTATTTTAAAATCACAATTATACTAGGTACTATATTGTTATCATACAAATGCCATGCACATTTTTATTTAACCATCACGTTTAAAATAATAATCATTATCGTTCTATCGCATATAATTAAAGTCGGTACTTACGCGAACTAAATGTGTAAATTATTTAAATTATTTTTATGTGAGTATGTAACTGGGCACAATCAAAATTTAGATAAATACATTTCTATCATGTGACAAGTTGAATTTAAATCAAATGCATTTTTGGTACGTATCTAACGCCTACGGTATTAGAACAGAGCTTGATATATAAATGGATAATACATCATTTTGTGAAATACAGTCAACCCGTCGTCATCGTAAAATTCTTTGCACCAGTATTTCAAAGAAAATATCCGCCTACTTTCCCTGCGTTTTAACGGTTCGATTCATCAGCCCTTTTTACACCTGCCCGTACATAGGTAGGTTCATAATATGATGTGTGTAAGTGAATGTACGAAGATTGTGTTTTATTACGTGGATACTATAGTTATAATATATTTTTCATTACATTTTATATATTTAATGTGTATTGGGATGATTACATGTCAAATATAATATCATCAATTATTATTTTTTGTCTAAACGTAGATGAGCATTTCAACATACTCGTAGCATTAACTTTTTGGTTATTTACGGCTTAAAATTTAAAAATAATTTGATATATACCTATATAAAATAGATGTACCCTTAAGACTAATCTTATACTATTTTACTGTTCTATAATACCTACTGGTTATACGACCTACATATTATTACGTATAGATATTCGGTATATTATTTCAAATACTCACTGTTATTAACCCAGATATTAATCAGTTTACGCTCAATTACTTATGTGATTTAAAAAAAATAAATATTTAAATTCTCTGAACTTATTTAACTTAATAACTTATTAATTTTAAAATTATTTTTCCCCTGATGTGTATTGTCACGAATTACAGCACACAGTCACGTGCTAAATTGTGTAGTCTGCGGCATCGATAAATTATTTTAGGTACCTAATATTATATATATTTTTAAATAATCGATAAAATATTTTAATGCAGTCAAATTATTGTTTTTATTTTTATTTCGTTTATCCAATAATATAATGTACAGTATACACGTATTTAGAAGTATCAATTTACTGTTGTAAGTGTGGTTTACGCGCGTACAAGGGAATTATAATATTTTCCCTTATGATATAAATCGCGTGGCTACATGTAAACTGCAACTGCTGCGTGTATAATCGGTAACAACTAGAGGGGTATCCTTCGTATGCAAAAAACAGGTTTTGCTTTTTTATAGGTACTTTTTTTTCTGTTGGTACCAAGCGCATAATGTACTGTAGACAGTATAATGCACGTCGACAGACATACTATTGTACAGCGATAGCATTGTGCACCGGTCCGAGTCGGTCAAATTCTAGGAGTATATAGTACCATGTACCGAGTAGGTACCCTGTACTCCTATGTGTTTGGACTGAACACAATATATAATGACGACGACGATGACGACGGCTGTGAACTCGAAACAAACTCTTTGCCGGCAGTCTTTCGACCCTCGGCACAGCGACAACCCTAAATTCGGAGCTAACGTAATTTTTTCCTCATCTTAAACACTACCTACTCCCTTACTGTGGTAAAATAATAATAAGAATGACGCAACATCGATTTATTATATCTCGTGATATTATGGTCTGCCCAACTTTTAATTTTACGATTTATTTTGTGTTTTGTATTTACCAGCACTCCTTGTATACTATACGCATAGGAATATGAATTCATAATACACGTGTATCATTCATAAATACATAAAATGATTATTATCGACATCGAGTGTTCGAAGCCAAACATCGTACGATAATAATAATAGGTAGGTATTATATAGGTAATAATATTATTTTATTTCCGGAAGTAGGTAGCGGGGAAAATAATAAAATACAAACGTTATCAAAGAAAAAAGCTATAATTAAAAATTAATTCAATTATGGAATAACAACAACATAATATAAAATATATTGAATACATAGTAGGTATTATAATATAATATTTCTTATCGACATGGTGTTATGATATCGTCGATATCGGTGTGACTTCGAACTGTTTTAACTAAATTTTAATTACCAAATGTAATAATGGCATTTCATAAGACATAAGTCATAACATTTATAACCATCTGAACCAACCGTGTAATATTTGAAAATTAATTGTGTGTCGTAAACCATCTTTTAGCAAAGTGTACAATAATGAGGTACTTTTTCGATGGATTATAGGTTTCGCACCGACATTGACTTTATAGGTATTAGGTAGGTACGTACTACATAGTTATACAATTTAATATATTATGTAATAATTGTTTTGGTAACCATGTGTTAACAATTAACACAAATTCGAAGCAAATTTGAAATTTGTCTGGGAAATAAATTTTCATATTACATATAACACATAGTTAGATGTTAAGTCTAAAAGTCGAGGCTTTCTAATCACCAGTATAATTTAAATATTGATACAATTTTTATATGTGTAATTTTGTATATTTAGTATATTTTTCAATAAAAAAATTCAAAGTAGTATAATATTGTCGAGATAAATTTTTATTGTATTATTATCTGAATAAATAAAACAGCATAATCCTTAAAAATGCATTAAAAAAAATATATATGTTTATATAGTTAGTTATAACAAATATATGGGATGTATAATATTATCAATTACCTTTTGCTTTTGCATCGAATATACGCGTTATTACTTAATACTTATTAGTAATTTCTTATTGTACTCATAATTGTATTGTTTTAGTCTTGTCGCTTCTCATCTGGGTAATTATGTAAGATAGTAGATAGGTAGGTACTTCCGAAATAATTATTATTTACATTTTAGGTTGATCATAATATGGGCATTGATCATAATAACTACAATAACCATATCGTTTAGCTTATGATTTTATTTGGTACTTATAGATTTTTTCAAAATTATTTTAACCATCATTGCTCATTATGCTATAAACTAATGTAATGGTGACAATAGTGTTGGCGTGTTACATTATTTATAACTCGGTACCCAACTGTAATATTTTTAGTAAAGTTTACTTGGGAAATAAGTATTTGTGTAAATGTCTAACATCTTTGCTTACATTATTTAATTGCATTAATTTTTAGAACGTGACATATACATTAATAACTAATATCCTGGATTTATTATTGTACTATACAGTACCTACTAGACAATTTAAAAACAGATAGGTACTTAATAATTTTTATAAGCTTATATTTCTTGTCTGATTTATTCATAATTTATATGTTATGTTATTTTTATTTTATTTTTATGGTCATTTTTAATAACTTGGCGATGAATAAATTAAGTAATTACAAATAAATGATTATGATGATGATGGCGATG
>NC_042494.1:165996533-165997755 GCF_005508785.2 Acyrthosiphon pisum | reverse complement strand
TCATCTCATACGACATAACATCTTTGCCTAAAAATTTTAAAATATTTTAATTTAGGTATGTATAATAATTAAAAATAACCTCATACCATTTAAATTCTTTAATGCTCTTTCTCCATCTTTACGACTCATATAAGCTACAAAACCACAGTTACGCCCTCTTGCCTTTTCTTCATCAGACCTAGGCCACATTATTTTAATACTTGCCAAAGGACCATATTTTCCAAAAACTTCCTTTAACTGAGCTTCAGTAATCTATAAATAATAAATATAAAATAATAACATTTAGTAAGACTTATAATTAAATATATTCTATACATTACTTTAGGGTTAAGGTTTCCTAAGTATAGGTTTGTAGTATTTGGATCGCCTGAATCAAATGAACCTTTAATTTCATCAGGTTCAACCATAATTAAATCTAAACATATATCTTAAAATAGTATTTAATTCCTTAACATATTTAGATATATTATTTACTACTCTTAATTTCAGGATCTTCAATTGTTTTTTGTAGAACTCCTTTGAATTTATGTCTTTCTTCTCTTTCTTCTTGAATGCTATTAATTCCCAAAAAAGAGAATTAATTGTTTGTTAAAAATGTACCTAGTCTAGACATAATACTATCAGTACCATGGCTAAATAACATGGTATGACAGCAACTGCTTACTGCGCATGACGACTACGTCATCCGGTCTCGGTAAAAAGGCGCGAAATCAAATATTGTATTATGATAACAGATAAATTAAATTTATCACTTATGAATTATGATAAAAAATAGTTAAAAATTTAAAATAATAGCGTTTGTAAAATTAATTAATTAATAGTTAATAGTTAATTTGTATACTAAACAGATAAATTATTACAGCAAAATAATAAAATATTATTATTACTATGTGAATTATACTATTCATGTTGCAGCATGCTTTAGAACTACAAGAAATTAGAAAGGTATAATGTATAAAATAGTGTTGTTATTTAATTGTTATATTTAAAAATAATATACAATGAAACAATGTACATGTTACACATGTACTAAAACAACATACTTAAACTTACATTTAATTGTTGGTTTTTGAATTCTGGGCTGGAATAAAATGATTTTGAAAAGATTTAATTGATTTTTTTTTATGTTGAAAAATAATAACCAACCAAATTTTTTGATGGTACAGCATTGGGTTTAAGTTTTCGTTGATGTTTAGGAGAATACTCTAACATTCTTTGGATC
>NC_042494.1:165996085-165996433 GCF_005508785.2 Acyrthosiphon pisum | reverse complement strand
GTCGTTAGTTGTGTGCAGCATATTGTGTGAACACGTACCTGCGTTAAAATGAACAATAATAAAAGAAAAAGATTTAACTTAGAAGAAAAAATAAATATTATTAAAACTAAGGAAACGGAAAGTCTAAGTGTTCGTGTATTAGCAGAACGGTTTTGCATAGGCAAGTCACAGGTACATTTTTTTTTTAAATTTTTTTTTATTTTACAAATGCACATACACAATCTATACATTTTGTATAATAAGCGTATAAGATAAGAGTTTAAAAAAAAACATGGATTGCTTGAAGAAGAAGCCACCCATTACCACCCAGCACTTACTTACTTGACGTTATATTTAGGGTAATTAAGG
>NC_042494.1:165952085-165995985 GCF_005508785.2 Acyrthosiphon pisum | reverse complement strand
GATATTTAATTTAAATGGTCACGACACCATTTCCTTTTAAGTCTACGTTGTGGATTTCCAGGGAGTGAGAAGGTATGTAGCTCTTTTATTAGTGGGTTAGGGTGATTTTCAAGTCTGCCGAAAAAATGTTTGTAAAATAGTTTCACTTCAGTTACAACATGTAGAATACCTAGATCTTGGTGGAGAGTTAAATTAGAGACGTAGAAGGGAGCGTTAGTGATTTTTCTAAGGGTAATGTTCTGAAAGACTTGAATTTTGTTAGTATTTGATTTTTTGGCCGATCCCCAGAGTTGTAACCCGTATGGACATATTGGCTTTAGGAGAGTTTTATATACAAGTAGTTTTGTTTTTAAGCTAGTAAATTTATTTTTTGATAATATTGTTTTTAGCGATCTAGATCGAGCGTTAAGGATCAATGTTTTAGCTCTTATATGTTTGTTCCACGTTAATAATTTTTGGTCAAGGAATAATCCTGTTTTAAATTTTAAATACAATTTTTATATCATCTACCTACCTATTAATAATTGTATAATATTGTGTCTTGTAGTATTTCATTGAGCTCATTAATTTTTTCCTGGGTGCCAATGAAATTGGCAAATATCTTATTGCTAGGTAGTGTTAAAAGTTTTAATTATTTGGTGTAAACTTTTCCAAATTAATTTGTTTGTCGTAGTGCTTACATTCATCATTATCTATTTTTGCCTCAAATGTGGATTATATTAATATCATGACAATTTTCTATAGTTTAATATTTCATGAACACAAAACTACATTATTTGTTTTGGCTCTAGTTAATAGTAATAGTATTGCTTAGTATTCATTTGACCTTTATGGCTTTCTACAAATACGCATTTCCACTTCTAACACTAAAATCACATAATATACATTGATAGTTCGCTAGCGCATCATTTTTTGGTCCAGGTCTAATGGTGTTCACCTACACTTCGAGTAATGTTGAAATTTTTTTATATTTATTAATTATTTATATAGTATCTTCTTTCTGTACACAACAGTCAATAATTCATAATATTCACTCTTTCAAAAGTAATTATAGGTAATCATAATTTATGCTAAATTAATTATTTAAAAACGATTTCTTTGATCATTATAATATTCTATACAATAATTAGGTTTATATGCATTTTTGAAAAATAGTCGTGCCAAGTGATAAGTAAAAAGTAGTTCGTGGTAAAACCGTCTACATTATAATATAATTTTTGTCAAAATGTATGTACATTTATTTAACTATGTCAATAATTTATTTTGAAATTCTTAGGTTGCCAAAAATACCTAATAACTTTGTAATAGTATTCACGATGTTACTATATTATCATGTCTTGATCAATTTATTTTTATTTATTTATCCGCACGATGGAGTACAGCTAAGTTTAAGTTAATATAGTAGAGCTTTTAATTTAGAAAAATGATTTAAATTAAGGTTACAAATCTTACTGCAACGTTGCTAAAATAATATATAATTTTAATTCTGATATAACAATGTATAGCTAGGGCCTAGAATGTATGATAAAACACGTTTATTGCAAAACAAAATTGTCTTTTAAGTAGTTGGTTAATGATAAGTATAAGAACACAGCACAACTACTACCTATTGTTTTTAATAGCCAAATCCAACGATCAGATAATGGTATACATCTATGTTAAGATTTTTTAATCAAATATTTTTCATATTTAATATTTTTCAATATAAATATAAATGTACTAAATTAGTGTTTTCAAAGATTGATTTCTTTATTGTTTTATTGTTATAATTTTTGTGGGTTTTCTAGTTTTTATTGTAACATGCGGAATGTATGTCAAAAGTGGTATCCCTTTTTTTCAAAGTTCAAGTGAACATCATAAGTAGATATATCTACTAGTATACTAGTGTAGATATGCGGATATCATTTACTACCGCAATAGAACGAAGTATTATGTTTCAATAAAGATTTCTATGATTAACGTCATAATTCGTAGGTATACTATAGTTAATACCGAGGTTAATACTTTAATACATTGGTTTTTTTATATGTGTTAAAGGTAAACAGTAGGTACCTAAATACTATACAGTTTATAGGACTCGAGTATTTAAAAACAAAACCTTTACACGAACCATTTATAAGAACGAAATAGTAAATTATAATTCTATTTATAAATTGTAATAGACTAGCTATAATTACTACCTATTGAGTAATAAATAAATGCAGTGCAATTATACGTATTACGTATTAGGATACACACGTGTACTGTAAGTCTGTATACCAAATATTTGTTAATTTCTACCCATCGCGGGCAAGTATACCATTATTATTTTCTTTATTCAATACACGTGGCCATTTTTTGCATTCTATACGTACCTATAATTTAAACGAATTGGAATAAAAATAAAATATATAACTGATACATATTATAATGATATGATTACGTACAAACATAATAGTATAGGCACACAATGTCTACACGCGTTTACCTATACTTTTACTCTCTTTACTTCTCTATATAATTGACATTTGGCCAAATTGAGAACCGTCTAGGTTAGGTCCTATCTATATAGGTACTAGGTGTTGGCGGACGTCATTTGACCTTACACTGCTTACACTAGAGTTCATATTCTCACACTGTCACAATGCACAGATTATTAACATACCTTAGGATTTTGTTTTTTTTTTTGTGTCCCGTCCGTTTCTCAAACAAACGCCATATTCTTAGAAATAAATAATTATTACTTACGGAAACTGTATATTATTATATTAGAAGTATAAAGACACTATATACTTATATTATAATACCACAGTTGTATGCTGCCGGAGAAAACAAGTGCGCAACATAGCATATCTACGAATGTAGTCGAGAAACTGGTTCTTTTGGGTAGCAAAAGAGAAACAAAGTGGTGATTTTGATCCTGCCACTAGGTTTTATATAATTTATGGGTCCTATAATACATAGAGATTTATACCAACCGTGTATTTTTTACGTTTGACCGATAACTGATGACGACATGCGATTAAGGATTATTATATTCGTGGAATTTTATCTGTTGAATATTTCAAAATCAACAATTTATTTTAGAGAAAAAATTCATGACAACTATAAATTGTGTTATTTAAATAATAATAAAAAAAAAAAATTGGAAGTTATTATTTTGTTTATAAATTCTACTAAAATGTATTGTTATTGCATGTATACTCTGTAAAGTGTTATGCATGATTAGTTGTGTATCAATAAGTATTTGGTATATATATTATTATATTAAGTTCTATGAAAATAATAGTCAAAATATATTAGTTTCAATATTTTGTCAATCCACGTAAACAAGTTATTTTTTGTGGTGTTATAGTACCATAAGATAATATAAAGTAGATATCTGAGTAAATATGAGATATCTAACTTTGCAACAAAGGTTTAAAAAAACTATAATTTACCTACCTGCTATCTTTGTTGAGTACGTTTTGTTTTTTTATTTCTAAAGTTCTGCTCGATATAAATCATCGTTTGACATACAATCATATTTGATTTATTATAAGTTAACAATATTTATTTCATTTATGTAACTATTAATATGTTATTTGTTTATAATCCGGGATTAAAACGCAAAAAAAAAACTAAACCCATTATTGTTGTTGATACCTATATGGTGTTCATATATGATACCAGTATTATACCACTTAATAAAAAAGCTTACAATTGAAATCGATTGAATTAAAAGAAGAAATCACATTAAGAGTTTTTTTAACATAGGTACATAATATCGTGGTTTATGTGATGAATGCTTGTGTATTACTGCACTTCATATTGTATACCTTTTTTTTAAAAATATTTTTGTGAATTTTATCTTTAAATTGATGATACACATTATTATTACCTATTCACAAGTGCATACAAATTTATGAAATAATTCTAACTATTATATATAATAAAATATCGAATATAAACTAATAATTTTTTTATCTATTACTTAAGTGTTATTCTCGTATTATATATGAAATGATAACAAACCTATATAGGTAATATATTATACTATCTAAAATTAATACTTTAATATTATTAAGTACCTTTTAAAATTGCCTAATAGTAACTAATACTTCACTATTCAGTAGGTATTATTCCATATTATTAAAATGTAATACTGTTACAGCAGTATTACTGTATTAGACTTACAAGGTATACGTTTACACGAAATTAAATTTATTACCTCGATATTACCCATACGGAATAATAATTATTTTAAAATAGTTGTACACACAATATATTATAGGGAATTTAATATTAATATTTTAATATTCTTTTCATGAACTATAGAGCAGCAATGCCCAACCCGCGGCTGTTGATCAAAATCTTGAATTTGAAGTGTTAAACAATATTTTTTTTTTCAAACAGATGTTGTATAAAATTACAATTTGTTTATTCATTTAAACTTTAAGTATATATCTATATATATATTTTAATAAAAAGAACTTAAAATATGTTATGTGATACAAACTAGAAAAAAATACGGAAATATTACAAAATGTTTATGATATTTCCAGTGCGTACCTAAGTTAAAAATGATATGCCGTCAGTTTGAAGTTCTTAGTCACAATATCATATACATATACCTATTAGTCCTATTTAAATCGCAGACGATCTGTATTATATTGTAATATTATATTTATATTTTTTAATATTTGTATAATATATTATATTTTAATATGTCCAGCCGAGCATCGAAAAATAAAGAATGTAGATATCATAGAATTAGAGTTAACATTTTTTTTAACAATTAAAATTTGTGCAATATTTGTTTTAGATGTTACAGAAAGTATATAATAATATATGTGAGCTACTGAGCTGTGTCTATTGCTTTTGGTGATGATAAAACTGTAGGAAAAATATAACGACTAGACCACCAGGGTTTTAGTTATTTTATCAAATTACAGTCAAATTTGTTTTATTTTATAAAGTTGTAGCCCATACATTTCGATTTGACGTCATACTCTATTTATTTGGTGTGGAAATAATTTATTTGGCTTTTAGATACAAAAAACGATGTGTCAATGTAAAAAAATAATTTTAAAATGCGTAAAAAGGCTTGAAAAATATTGCGAGTAACCCACGCTGTGAACCGTGTTTATTCTTATGATAATTTTGTACCAAAACTTATGTAAATTCTAATAGTGACTGTTTCGTAACAAATAGATTTCGTTCCTATACCTATAAGTTGAGTGCACTACTGCATTATTATTTGTGTTTCATTTTTAAATTATTTACTAAATAGAATTAAAATTATAACTAAAATTTTCAAATACCTCTTAAATGATCCAACTGATTTATATGATAACTACTTGTTTATGCTATATTATTAACGTTTATTTAAATAAGTATATTAATTTATAATTAAACTATTAAATTATATTTTTGGTTATATTTAATTTAATTTAAAATTTTTAACCATCATTTAAATCGGCGAACTGAACTGAATTTAAGTACCTAACATTTTACATTTTTTAATTGTATATTTTACAAAACGTTTTTTCGTATATTATTTTTACAAAAAATACTAAGAATAATGTCTGACTATAATTATTGTTGATAGGCTTTTGTTTTAATGAAATTTATATACATTTTAATCTAGCTACATAGTTTTTTAAAACTAATCATACATTTTTCATTTCCGTAAAAATCATGGTTCTTCTATAACTGTTTTATTTTTTTTTAATGTATTACCTATGTATCTAACTGCAAACATCACTTTTACAATTTTAATTTTAATCAAACCTACATAAACTAGAATTTAGCAAAGGTATTGTTAAAAACTTAGTTAAAAAAAATATAATTTAACTGACCATAAATGGCAATGCTGTTACCTGTCAATTGCAGTTCCCGTCATTGAATAATGATTTAGTTAATAAAGTTTATAAGCAAACATTTGTACTCAATGCCTAAAATTGTGTGAACAAAAAAAGTACCGCACAGATTTTGATAAGAGCATTAAAAAATGTACCTATATATGAGTAATTTTATTTTAGTGAGTTGTAAATTTTATTATATTATATTCTCGCATAAACAGTTTGAATTTGAATTTCATTTGCACGCTATACCTATAAAAGTTTAAACATTTGAGTTTTTAAATTATATGAAACAATAAGACTGTTGTCTATTGATTAAATAAGATGTACCAATATAGCTACTTGATTACATGTATATCATTTAAATTTAAATTTTGGATTACTGATTTTAAATTTGGTGGGTAACTTTTAATACTTTAATATTTTAATAAATAAAACATTTAGTAGGAAATAGCATTAAAAAAAAACTATTGAACACCGTCATTAAAAATAATATTTTTTAAAATAATTTTGTTGCTCTATATAATATTAATTTGTATACTGCAGATACCATGTTTCCCTCCCATGTAGTACTTGAATGTTCACCTGAGAGAATTCCCACCTTGTTCAGAATTGCTACTAGTTATACCTGTAAATGGTAATGTAATGGTTTAAAATTAAAAATAAGTTTGAAAATATTTTTATTACTCGGGTTAAACACGGCAAACGCGTAACATAAATAAGTAATAAGTAACAACCAATTATACCTATATATACCTTATAGCATCTTACAAGTGTAATTTCCCGGAGGAATTTTTAATGCATTTAGTATTTAGACGATCACATACATATTATATATACGTATATAGGAAATTGGTTTTGGAAATCGTCCAACTCTGTATAATGTCGCAGTTGTGATTTTTTTTTTATTAATTGTCCACTGACGCTATAATAGTGTTCGGTGGAAAAATTATGTTCCAGGCACGTTTTACATATACGATAATATTGTATTTTAAAAATTTACATCTATATAGTGTGTGTACAACCCACTCATCATAAGTCGCGTACAATACAATACTGTATTATTATTTTGTGTGGTGGTTGTCGTAATAGATGAAAAATATTAAAATTATAACTCGGCTCATCATCGTAGTATATATGTATAAGTAAATGTATAAGTAAAAAATAAAACATGCAGAAATACATACAAAAATATAATAATAATAATATATCGACGTGATGTATCGTAGGTATACAAAAGAAACAACGGACACGTTGTCTGCGTATAATATATAATATTTAACAACATACTGGCAACGACTATAGACAATAATGTGCGTATATTATGTGCTTATATACTTGCGTACATGTATATGAATCGAGTATAATAATACGCATCGACCTACCTATGTAAGACCACGTGGCGTTTAATATGTATGAAAAAAATAAATCACTGAGCATAAAATTCCGCCGTCGTCCCCTGGAGAGTGTTTAATAATATATAATATTAATTTATTTTTGATCAGCTCGCAAACAGAATAATACGCGCGTGGGTGCGAACGTCTCAGTCCTCGTGATATATGCTATGCGTATAAATGAACAAAAAAACGGTTTATTTTGTTCCATCGAATTCGACATTTTTTAACAAACAGTGAAAATGTAATACCGTTATTATTCTTTTGTTTTAATTGAGTACCTTTGTATACAAAACTACAATTTTTAATTTATTAACCTACAGATAAATTAATAATAGTCATTAAATAATTTTAATTTTTATATATATTTTACATATTTTATATAAGATAACGTTTTTGGATCGTTTGATTGATGTGAAAACCTATAATTATGTCGATCGTGTAACTTAATAGCACTTCATTTAATGAGTAATGAGGTACCTATATAGTCACTATAATAGTCATAAAACGTACAAATTTAAGATCACAATATCTTCATAATATCTTAGATAGTGTTTTTTATTAATACCTACTATTTTTATCCATTATTAACAAGTTAAAACTATTCGATATAATAATAATTATAAATTATAAAAATATTATTATCTTTTCCTCATTTATAGCATATAGGTACAATTTATTTACATTTCAATTTCGATAATATAAAATAATATTATTATGCTGTTTAATTAAAAAATGATAATACTTAAATTTTGTTTTGTTGACACAAAATAATACACGAATATAATTAATGTCATTGAACTTTTAAACGTACACCAGTTGTTATTTCATAAACAAATCCGATTAGCTTAGTATATTTCTGTTTAACTATTTTTTATCGTTTTACCGTGTATTATAGTTTATTAATTATTATAAAGGCATCATATATCATTGTTTTTTATGTGCCGCACGCGCCGCGTACTCTCGTTGATGTTTTTATTTTTTTTTTACAAAATTTAATTTACATATGTTTATGTTTTGTATATATAATGTTAAAACGGATAGGTAATAATAAAGCTACAGGTATAATAGCAATAGTAGCGACATTTACGACAGCCACGTTAATATTATTACAATATCAATTATTATAGGTATTACTTACCTAAATGTATATATTATTATTATTATTACATGACTGTCTGTGAGTTATTGCCCTCAAATCTCAATTAAGTGTTATAATTTAAATGGTGTAGATACCTACATGTATAATATTATATATTGTCATTTATTACAATATAGATAGGTACGACTGCTACTACGAATTATTCCGAGGTAACGGTATTATTTAGTGACGACAACTTTTTACTATATATTCATTGACATGCTATTGTTTCCGCACATATGTATACAACATTATATAGGTACGTATTATTACGGCGTAAATTTGAATAATTTAATTTTTTTGCATATAATATGACAAATCACGTGCTGACGTGTATATAAATTTAAATTATTATAATCAGCCGTGTGCACGTCAATTGATTGCTATCCGCGACGCGATGTTATCGTGCGTGTAAATCGCCGGATGTCCGACAAATTAATCGTCTATAGTTCCGCAGAGATTATCACTTTTTTTTTTTTAAATTTACGCACATTTATTGTTTTTTTACATTGTTGTTGATGCTTGCAGGCCTCTATATAATATGATTTTCCATTCACATGCGTAATTATAAATTTTACATTTTTTTTTTTACGGTGTAGAGTTCCTACCTACATATATTGTACATTAATTAATGTACCTATATTGTCCATTAATTGTACCTGTATTATATTATTGTACAATACCGGTGGTTAGACCGGTGGCGCTAATAGTATTTAAAAAATGCAGACCATGCTGGCGACAGATACCATTTTGATCATATTCTGCTGCAGATGAAACGCTATAAGTCTTACCTATTATCTTTATGTACCTATTGTATCTATATTCAATTAAAATTTTACCATTTGTATACAACATTATAATAATATGTATGATATTAACGTTAACGAATTTTATCCGACTCAATGTACAAATGCTATACATAAAAGCTTCATTTTTTTCCCCCGAGTGTACAAATTGAAATGCTTATATATTTCAATTTAATACGGTTCATTCGGTAACGTAGTTCATGTTGCACGTTAAGCTGATTTATCGTTCGTTATTATTTATTAGTCATGAATATTATCTACACACACATCCTTTGAACATTCTCAATATTCAGTATCAAAAACATCGTTGTTAAATAATTATCATACATTTTCGGTTGAGGGGATCGAAATCGGCGATTTTGCTTATCTCAACACACATGCAACGTTCAGTGGCGTCATTTGGTGGGGGGGGGGTGCAGGTTGGGCATTTGCCGCCGTCCCCCCCCCTGTCATTAGTGGGCCGGGTATGGGCTAGTTTTGGGCCTTTATATAGTAGCTAATAGGTAATATATTTAAGTAACCTCTACATATATGTATTAATTATTTAGTTATTGTTATCTCTCCAAAAAATGGGTTACTTACCTGTATGCTTATGATATTAACCTTTGATACTAAATAGTAAGTATACAATTATGTATAAGGAAGTTATTTGTATTGAGATAAAAATGCAATATTGTAATGTAATGTAATGTAAATGTTAGCGAGCTTTTTTTTTTCAGTTTTATTTTGGTCAAAAATGTTGCACACCCCCCCCCCCCCCCTCTTATAAACTTAAATGACGCCACTGGCAACGTTATAGATAATTATATGTGTTCTAGTTTTTATGTACCTACTAATTGATTTAGTGAAACGATTAAAACTCTGAAAACAGATATGAATTTGTCATCAAGTCTAATATTCGAGATAAGTTTTTCTACATTTTTGATTTTAGTTTCTCCGCAAAAATTGAAATTGACAATTTTTTAATTTCTATTTTTTCAACATAATTTTTTTTAGTGGTGGGTGGGGGGGGGGTGAAATCAAAATCAATAAAAGTCTTCCATTTTCAATTACCCTTTGTTACCAATAAAGTCCAAATTCCTAAATTTAACTATAGTATATTTTTAAATGGTTATTACTCCTATTACTATTACTATAATGTTAAATATGATTTGTTTTAAAACTCATTGTACCTATGTTAACCAAATCCGAAATTGAACGTTCAAAACGATACTAAAAGTTTGTAATAAATATGACTGTTTGAATCACACTTAAGTTAATTCTTACAGGAATTCAATATAATTCTCTACTTGGTCGATTCAGAGTTTTAAATATGCTACGTATGTCTTCTCTTGTAAAACGTACTTAGAACTTTGTGCGATAGCATTTCCAAGCTGTTATCTAAAATTGCTATGAAATATCTGGCCCGGTTTTTTTGTCAAACCAGATAATAATATTTCGTTTAAAATTTCTCATTAGTTTAAAAGGCTCTATACAAGGGTGCATTGTATTTACGCTCCTTTATATTCAATCCACTTTTATAGCACTTTAAGTATATAATAAACCACAAACCAACCATGTACCCCATGTTCCTTTATACGTTATTAAAAATCCTAAATTTCGTAATCTGAAAATCATAAAAGAGACATCAATGTTTTCCGTCGTGTAAACAAAACGACGATGTTTACGATCAACCGTGCCCGCGTTATTAGTTATTAGCTTATTACTATTATTGCCTCCGCGGCTGTAGGTCAAATTGTCTATAGCGATGCAGCAATATTATGATTTTGTTTGTTCCATTCTCATATAGGTACAAAAACATGTACGTCAACATTTATATGCATAATATGTTTACACCTAATAATCTGTTCTTGTTTGAAACACATGCGATTTATTATTTACTCATGAAATTTGATTATACTCGAGTACCTATACCTGGAACTCTAAATGCAAAAAGGACACATGTCCATAATTTTTTTTAAATCACATTTTTACAGATTTTTATTTAGTTTCGATAAATACATCGTTCTGTGCAAACCAGGCTAATGTCTATATATCGTACAATTTCTATAGGTATAATGTGAGTTTTTTTCTTCAATTTTTTCTAAAAATATTGAGATTTCTGTCTCCTGAATAATTTATGAAAGGTGGACATGTACCATTTTTGCAATTAGTGATCGCCTACTACCTATGATAATATTATTTTTTTTCGAAATGAAAACCGGAATACGTTAACTACTGCAGTGTGTAGTACCTATCAATATTGGTATTGGTATAAATAACACTACTTTTAATGTTATAACGTATTTGTTATGCATTTTTACGTACTTTAATCGTTTTTACAACATTAAAATAATTATATGCATATTATAATATAATAATATAATATATATATATATATGGTATATGGTCTCTCTGCGTATATCAGCTTGATGTAAGATCACGTGCTTGGAACTCTATATACGTCCGTTGAATTTTAATCAATTCGTAATATGAGTATAATAGTATGCAAATATTTATTATATAATTATACAGGCACAATATTATGAAGTCGTCACGTAGCTTATCAACTATAATTAGGTAAAGGTGTACTACGCCTAAATACGAAATAAAAAAAAAGACGGAGACGTCGATATATTGATTCAACATTTATTATAGCGGTCGACTGTACTTGTGTACATGTTGTGTGTGTATAGGCACTTGTCTCGTTACATTGATTAGGTTATGTTATTTATTTAATATAAGTAGGTAGTGGTTGTGTAGGTATATGCGTATTATATTGACCTCATCCAGCCATTTTCATTGCGATAACGCGTTTACTGGTCATTATAGGCAAAACTTAAATAATAATTCTTATAATGATCTGACAAACGTAATGACCATAATAATATTATGGTTCTGCCAAAATGAACATCGATGTTGTCCGTTATAATGAATGTTATTAGTTACTTGCAGCCTGCAGGTGTGTAACCAGGATTTTTTTTAGGGGGTGTTTTAATTTTATATTTTAATACAATATGTGTGTGTGTGTGTGGGGGGGGGGGGGATTTTGCACACTCTCCACTATTATAGTCGTCCATCTTCATACTATAATATCAAATTCGAAATAGAACCACTAACGACAAAACATATTTCGTAGAAATCTGAATTATAGAATACCTACAAATGTAGTTTTTGTATAAATACTGTCGACGTGCGGGGTGTGTTTTGGATGTTGAATGAAACACCAACGCCACTGAGGACTGTCACCTATTAATTTAAATAAAATATATTATATAACTCATAGTATAGGTTATAAGAAAATATACAATAATATTCTCATACGTCCAAACCTCAAATATTGTAAAAACAATTTTTGTGCATGGAAGACTTACGTACAATACATTTTTACCGAACTTGATATCTTCTTATAGTAGGTAACAAACAAACTCGCATGAGAACTCTGCAGTATAGGTATTTACCAGGGATGGGCAACTCAATGCTACTAGAGGGCCAATTTTGAATGTGCGAAAATCTAGAGGGCATAGAAAGAAAAAAAACCTTATGTTAATTATACCCCTATAAATAATATATTATTTACATTTAATAGTTTAATACTAGATAAGAATTTATATCTACGTTTTACAACAAACATTATATCGATTTTAATAATTTTATAAATCTAATAAAATAAAATACAGACAAATCTTAAAATTGTATATTTGTATAAACTAAATTGAAATGTAGCACGGGCCAGTGAAAAATGGTACGCTGGCCGCCAGTTGCCCATCCCTGGTATATAGCATGGATTTCAATCGATTCAACGAAACCGGTCAATTGCATATTGTGCTGTAGAGAATATGTAGGTATATAAATCACGGTAACAGGTTACAGGTTACCTAATACCTATACTGATGCAGTCTATACTATCCATTGTGTACCTATTGTTAACTGGTTTTTATTTTTATTGGTAAACCGTTACTTTTGTTTTAAAAAACATTTAAGACAATATTACGATACAGGGGAAAACATAAAAAAAACTTAACCACAAAATCAAATACATTAAACATATATAGATGGTCGGCGTGCAATATAATATACTAAACTCCATTGTAAACGTAAACATATATTACAATACTATATTTTAACTTGAAAAACTTACCAGGTATTCATGACATGTACCACAAATATAGGTACTCTGATAAAAATACAATATATTATATATCGCATTAATCGTCATGCTATATGGTTAAGTGACCATTTTTAAATTTTAAATTTGTATAGCTTCATGGTTTTTTTTCCACGTGGTCGCCTTTTGCCAAACAGCTGCTAGCAACTGGGTCAACGTTATACGTAAAAAGTGTCCAAGTAAAAAAATATGGAGTTTTACAAATTTAAAATTTAAAATACAATAAAAATGGTCACTTGACCACTTTTTGCATAGCGAAGACGACGACGATAAAATATTATTATTATCTGTATATAAAGGGAGATTTTTTTTTTTTAATACACATTCACATAACCAGTTAATTTTTGTGATTTTAAAATAGTGGTTCAAATTAATCTAAAAATGTAATATTGTTACCTAATTAATAATTGAACCAACAGTTTCTTATTTAGGTATGTGCATCTCAAGTTAGGAAGCTTAGAATGTTCTTTAAAATTGAGGTACATCTCGGCTCCTGGTTTTAATTTAAATTATACTTTAAACTATACACTTCTAATTTTCAATGAAGTGGGTATACATACAAACTCTGTGAAATACGAAATATGATTATGTGCGATGAAAAATCATTCTGTTAATAGTTTTTTATATGATTAACAAGAACAATTATAATTCGTCCGATATAAAAAAAATGTTGAAAATGTGCTACTTAAGTTTCGGCATTTCACAGTATTTTTATTGGCTCAGTTTCTTTTATATGGAAGCCAAAAATACTTGAACTTTTTTAAGTTGCTGCTCTACTGACCGAAAATAATAATCAAAACAAAATAAATGTACAAAACAATTATTTTTAATTTTCCATACACATTATTTTATTTAGAGCGTATAAAGAAATATTATTGAAATATTGCGTTTATATATATGCGTTTAAATAATATAAACTACTACGCTTGTCGGCATCACATTCACTGATCTTTTTATATATCATTATATTGTGCATGGTGATAAATCTTTCAATCTTTGTTAAACTATTATATTATAATTGATGAGTGATGACCAAGGCTATGAATTTAATGCACTTAAAAACTATTAAATATGCATGCATATATGTACTAAAAACTGACAAAATAAGCATAAAAATATGCTCTAATTTTTCAGAAATATGCAAAAAAACCACAAAATATAACTTCTATTTTTATTTTTTTCATTATAATTTTTTATTAGTTTTAGTTTAAATATTGTTATTTATTGATATGACTTTTTGGGCTTGAATAGTCTTGATCTTCGTCATATACAAGATTTATAAAAGAAATATGCTTAAAATAGCTTATGTTTCTACTTCAAATTATATATTTTACCTTTAAAGTAGTTATTGTACAATCAATAATTTCCTTAGATTTTCAAACTTGAAAGACCTCCTGCTTGGTACCAACTAAGAAAAGGAGCGTTCTACATCTGACGAAGTTATTAGGGCAAACTTGAAATACGTCATGTCGCTACTGGTTAAATCTTCTGGTATATCAAAACCTACGTTCTTTTTTTCGCCAGTTAATATTTTTGAAATTATACACATAATTTGAAATCTTTTGTTTTTGTTGAGAATTCTTTAATCTCGACTTCAATAGTACAAAAGTCAATAATACACGTTAAATAACCGAGTAAAAATAGAATAGTTTCCATGAAACTATACAAGTCATAGTTTATACAAATACATTTAATATTTTAATGTCAATTTAGAACAGATTGACCGAAAAAATCTAAATAGTATGAAAAAAAAGCATTTATACAAAAAAATCATTAAAATATGCATTTATATGCCCCAACTCATGAAATATGCAATAATATGCAAAATAAGATTTGGTATTTGAACTATAAATAAGTCAAAACAAAATTTGGTCGAATCCATTTTATTATACAGTGTAGCAAAAAAAAAACATGCAAATGCATTAAATTCACAGCCCGGGTGATGACACAACAGAAGCGATTTTTTAGAAAAACTATTTTTCTAATCTTTTTAAATATTTATAATAATAAAAAAAATAATAAATACACTGAAGAAATACGTGGTTTTTACCTGGTTTTAATAATGTCTATATTCAGCAAATTTAAATTAATAGTATTATAATAAATAATTGAAAATATTATCTTTAAATTTAATTTATAATTAAAGAACAGTGAAATTTAATATTATAATGTACCTATTATTTAAGTACTTGGCATATTATTATATGATAGGTACTATAAATCTTTTATTAGTTTTTAAAAATAAAGTACCTAGTCAACGCATTTATTGTTAAGGACGGCTACTTAAGATTACTAGATGCACTAGACTTGGAAGGTGGAATTTCGCCTAAATGTTGTGTAGGTTACGTCATATTAATATGATATAATATTACATTGTATTCTTGCTGCAACTATAATAAAAAATGACTACATTTTCTAGTAAATGATGTTACTTGAGTACATTTATATAATATCGATGTCTCAAAAATGTTGCTTATTATTTTTTTTCTATTAAATTATCTACTGTTCTGTACGTGCGTTGTCAACTGATTATCGCTACCACACTAAATTATGTCACAGCGTTATAATATAGAGATTGCCGAATATGTCACTCATCCAAATTACTCGTTTTTTGTCCCGAATATACAAACAATTTTTATTATTTTTAAAGCTACAATTAAAAAACTATTTTATGTGATGTGTAGGTATATTATCAATTACCTACTGCAGATTAGTAATTATGATATTAAAATTCGTAGAATATATTATTGTCCTCGATTTTTGTTTTTATATTATTCTATCAAAAAAAAAAAAAAAATAAAAAATGAATACCCAACTTGTTTTGATCACTAGAAAAATTATTTATTACCGTCTACGTATATCTTAGCTACCAGTATTTTATATTTCATCTTAAAAGACCATTGGTATATTGTTTAGTGGACAGTAAGTTATAATATTATACTGGTTTGACATCAAATAAAAACCCCAATATGTATGTCATACTCATGATTACAATAGTCTTTCCAATGAGAACTAGATTATGTTTAAAATATTTTTATTTTTCTACCTGCTATATTATAACTAATTATTGTTTTATGTATTCAATTTCACAATCGATCGACGACGTGTGTAGTTAGGCCTTTTGAAATCTTTAAAGTACCTATAATAATGTAGTACTTACAATGACTTCAGTATCTTAACAACTATAATTTGTATACTCGTAAAGATATTATGTAAGTAGGTACCTATTTAAACTTACAGTATATATTATTTAAGATATTGGTATGTAGGTATATAATTTAATATATTTACATGTATGTACACAATTTGATGTATATCATAGTTGAACTTAATCGATAATAGCATTGAGTTTAGATAGTATACTAATAGTTAATAGTCTACAGAATTTTACAAGTTATGGGTATATGTGACAATGGCCTAGCATTTGGATGTATAATAAACGTACCTATAGTTATTCTAGGCAAAACTGAAATGTTTGTAAACACAGTCGAGGTAAAGGTATTAAAATTAGAAATCAACAAGTTCTCAATAATTATCGTTACTAAACTGTACTGACCTGGTGTATTTTTAAAATTATACTTAGATTATTATAAAATATTAGTTAAATACTATTTTTTATTTTTCAATATTATTCTTTTACTGCTTTCGCAGTCGACGATGTGCAGTTTAGGCCTTTTAAACTCTTATTAAATAGTAGACATGTAGTACAATGACTTGAGTACATATTCAACTATAATTTGTATACTCGTCTGTATGTGTATAATTTTAGTACAGGTAATTTATAAATATAATATAGTCAATTTATGGACTTAATTGTTATTATAGTTATTATCCTACAGAATAGGACAAGTTATAAGGTACCTATGGGCTATGGCCTAGTATATGGATTTATAGTAAACGCAATCTATAACTCAATTATAAAATCGAAATGTTTGGAAACATGGCCTCGGTAAAGGTATATTAAAATTAGAAATCAATAATCTTACGTTTATCGTTACATAACTGTGCTCTATATATTTTTAAAATTATATACCGATTATTATAAAATATTAATTTAATATACCATTCATTTAAAATTTTTAACGTTATTATTTTACTTTTATTCAAGATGATTGTGTTTTGAACTGTGAAATTGTGTTCATGTCGGATAGTGACTAGCCTATAATCCGGAAACATGGCTTTGGATGTTTCGATAGAAACCCTCAAAATGATTTAACTTTATCGACAGTATATTATACTTTATGCACATCGGGTCCTATAATTATTATGTATATATTTTATTTGTATTATACCAGCTCAGCGATCGATATTATATTCACTCTACAGAGTCTAGAGTGCATAATGAAGCCCCAAAAACCGTACGATAGAAGGTGTAAAAGACATAATATAATACTATATTGAGTTCAAACCTATATTTTAGACAAACAATATAGTTGTGTAACAATTATTGCGTTATTCATTGAAATGCACATTTTTTTGACAAATATTTTTTATTCTAAGACCCGCAGACTCGACCGAGATAATTGCAAGTGATAGAATATTTATGTACCTAATACCTATTATGAAGCAGTGTAACGTCTTTAAAATGTAGCGAAACAGCGCTATATTGTTTTGATTATTATTTAAAATAAAGAGGATAAAAAGTAGTTAAAAAAGTAGTATAAATATACTGCTTAGGTATACTGTTAACATAATATTAATTTATGGACGTAATAATTATTATATATTGTTATATTAAAATATAGCTACTTTGATATGTTTTTAAACTCTGTCGATGCTCTAACATATGGTGGATAACGTAAAATTATGATAACGCAAACGCTCGAATAACAATTTATCATCATACTATGAGATATTTTAATCGTTATAATTCATAAGTGTATAATATAGTGTAGGTAGGTATAACGTATATTATAAGTAAAGACAATAGGTATATTTTTTGATAAACCGCTAAGAGCCTCAATAGCGTGATATAGACGATATATAGTATTATTATTATTTACTATAAAATATGTTTAAATTGCACGCCATTTAATTGTTTACTACTAATATAATATTAAAATATTATCATTGTTTGTTTTAAATTTGAGTTTAATTTACCGATTCTAGGTTAAAGTGTTTGTTATATAGTTTTATTTTATTAAGTTTGTGGGTTATCGTGTATACTATTTTATGTAACAAAAAAGGTGAACATGCCACCACCGTCGTTTTCAGTCTTATTCATTCTTATATATAAAGAGTTTATAATTCGATTAGGTTGCAGCCCGTAGGTCACCACTTACTCACCACCACTCAACACTCACCAGACGTAATAATAATATATATAGGTATGTACATTGACACATTATTGTACCTGCAGACTGCAGTATGTCTTTCGTATTGTTATTAATTATAATTTATTTTGTTATAATCATTTTCTAGCTATATTATAATGCGTTGTACACCGAAAGTTCAATAATACTATTATTGAAATTTGCAGTTGTAATATTATTAGCTTTTTTCCGCATAATGATAATTGTATAACAATAATTATATGATTTTAGGCTTAATCAATAGATTAAATGCACATTTGACATTAATAAGCTTCTTATCGACTGGAAACTTTAATATTTTAAAGATGAAAATGCAGTACATTACACACTCCAATAATTTATTAATAAACAATAAAACGATCTAACAATCCACTTTAACATATTGTTTTGGATCGGCGTCTAGATCAACGAAATTAATCAACATTGATTAAAAAAAAATCTGAAATACTTAAGAGTGTGTTCATAGCGGAATGCAAAACGTAAAAATACAAAACTTGCTGCTAAAAGGTATATTATAATATTATTCAAAATATATCATATTTTTGTCACTGTGATTCGTGTAAATATATTTTATTATATTGATACTCAATACACTTAAAAAAAAGTATTCATGTCTGTAAACGTGATGGATGTTTCAATTGCAACTCATTTTACCTGTGGTCTGTAGCGTATATTAAGAGAGTTGTTTTAAAATAAATCTGATGTGTCTTAGGAAGCATAATAATTTTTTTGAAAGTTATTATTCATTTTAACAAATCCACGACGATTAAACAAACGGTACCATATAATATTATTATTGTGTGCACTTTTGTATTTACGAGATTTAAAATTAAACAATAACATTATATGCTGCGATATAAACAACGCTCGCTCCGTGTGCACGAGTAAATAATTTCGTAAATTGACTACCTATTTTATTGACAAAACGTGAAAAACGACGACGTGTACGTATTAAAACCGAATGGCGTATTGGAAAACGAAACCGTTTTATTTTTCTCTGTATTTGCCCGTGGGTAGAACCTATATAGGTATATTAATATGTTAGTTAATAATAATGCGTCGACCTTTGCCACGGCAAATAATAAATATTTACATTACTGCGTAGACCACGTGGTCTCCGCAAGACGTGTCACGCACGTGGGCCTTTGTCACATAAATATTATTTTTTCCACACTTGTAATTAACGTAATTATTGCGATCAATTTTAAGCAAACATTTATATAATATTATAATAGTCGTGGGATGAAATCGATTATAATATAATCACACAAACGCGTTCACAATGGATTGAAACAATATATCATTAAGTCATACCTTTTTAAACTTCGATTATTCAGTGAAAATTAATTATATTATTTTCGTTGTGCCGTTATGTCTCGCTGTCGGAGCAGCCCAAGTACCTATATAAACGCAAAATGTTTTTTTTCTAAAAAAATGTTATCGCTGTCGAACGTGCGCGCAGGAGTCATACTTTTGCAATCTCATGTTATTATATTATTCTCTGCCAAAAATTAGGCGCCCATACCTATCTCTGAAGTCCCGCATGAAAATTGAGACTATAGAATAATGTAACGTCGCTCGTGATAATATTGTCGGATAGACGTCTCGTTATCGCGGCTAGAAAAATGATGATTGCCATATTATAACGTTGGAAATCTAGGCTCGGAAATATCGTACGTGAGTTGTTCGTTGATTGATGTATCGCGCGTGCATTTTCGCGTAGAATTAGCCAATTATAAAATAATTTTATCTTATTGCGTTGCTATAGAATAGTAAAAAAACCTTAATATATATATATTATGGGCTGCAAACCGATGTAGTGTCGACGACGGCGTGGGTACGTATAATATAATATTATATAAGATAAAACCACAAAGTCAACCTAACCACGTGTGTGCGGTATATACCATATACTGTATACCCTACCGCATACCCTACCATGATATTACAACTATACACTGTGGTGGTAACTATTATATTTTATCTAATACGTCCTTGGCGACGACCCACAGTAATTAAACCGCGTACTATACAGTCCTTCAACTTGTGTCCGGACCGTCCGAAATAATAATATTATGCCGCCTGTCCGCCTACGCCAGAGGAGCTATATCTCTTATATCAGAATAATACACTATAATAGCGGTTATTGTACGCGTGTGATCCATTATATTATTATACAGGAACATTCTGACATTATGTTTTAACACCGAACAGCAGTCCATCGTAGGCATGTCACATGTACGCATCAGAGTATTATAATCTATGGATTCATTTTTTGAACGTTATAGACGTTGTTTTTTACAGGGCGATTCTTTTAACACCTACCGAGTTTTAAGTACTTTGAACAGCCTTTTAACAGCCCCTCGAGTACTTAACATGTTTCAAAGTAATTAAATTAAACTATAGATTGAGATTTTTCGATGCTTCACAGTGTTTTTTTTAACGCAACTATCGTCGGCTGCCAAATATTATATTGTTACCATTTCGTTTCTGTTGTTTTATAATATTGTGATTTTTTGTGCGCATATTTATTTATATGTATCTGCACTGCACCGACATGACATTAACCATATATTATTATTATTAAAAAATATGTCTGGTGCAGAAAATACAACATTTTTCGTATTTTTACTCGAACCCACAACAAACAATTCGTTGCTCGTATAGATTATATTATGGGTACTTATTTGACTGTTTATTTTCATGATATTCGATGAAATTAATATCGCAAATACTATACATATTGTTATAACGTGCAGCACTGCAACAGGTGTAAGAATAAATTGACGTTAGGATTTTTTTTAAAAGGAAAACGAGATTGTACGCTATAAATAATTAATATAATATATCTTCGTGTATGAGCTTCACCTATATACGTGATGTGTAGCAGTCGCGAGCATAATGTGTCTTCGGATAATAATAATTATTTTAATAATATTAATATAATCGTATACATAATATATTACATGACTATGACAACGAAATTACGTTATCACGCGTGTCAAAGGCCGTTTCATAATGCATTCGTAATCGGCGCGACAGCGATGACGGTCATAGGGTGGTGTGCTTAGTCTCACGCGATTTGCCGATTTGTCGAGTCCGATTAAAAATATTTACCATGCGTTTTGTTTTACAGGTTGTGTCTTAAATATATCGCTGCACAGCTCCTCCAGCCGAGTTACTCAGTGGTCGTGTGATATAAAGTCGCACCACATAATAACTACGAGGTTGAGGCACTAATTTCCAACACGTGAAAAGGAGCAGACCGTTTGAACCGCAATCATGATGGTGAGTTATTTTTTGCTTTTTATTATTAATTATCACCGTAACATAATAAAACCCGAGTTATCTATATATTTAATAATAACACGTACGCGTAGACGACATAATATGTATAACATATCTTTACTTTTTTTTTTAAATACTCTTTAAACGTGCATTACAATTTGAAGTAAAGGCGATCATAGCTACTCTTCGAAATCCTAATTTTTGCAAAATATCCTACGTGTTACTTTTTTTTTTTAACAACAATCTAATTTTTTTACTCGATATTCATCTGATGTGGAATTTTTTTCACGAGCTTTTAGACTTAGATACCTATATAAATAGGTATTAAATATGGAACCGAATGTTTTTTAATTATAAGATTTTAATATATAAAAAGGTGGGTAAGTGGATGTCACTCTGCTGTACTGTACGTTACAAGTGTAATGGATAGTGTTAAATTTGAATTCAATGATATAATATCATTTTATAAGGAAAACGATTCTGAGCGAAAACGGTCAGTCAGCATATGATATTACTAAGTATATTTGATGATATTATTGTGAATAAAGTAATTTATATATAACCTATTTACGTGGAACCTTGTTTTAAAAATTCAATCCTTAGCTACAAAATTTGAAAATTTTATAAATTTTTAACTACAGAATAATTATTAAATTTTGTCAATATTCGAAATATGCTCATAAAAAAAATTGTGACTATGTATTTTTAATATTTTTCAACTGCTATTGTAACAATAGATCAGGAACCTTGCATTAAATTTTCACGCTTTTTTACCCAACAAATAAAATTGAATTGATATTTATAGAAACAAAAACTAAAAAAATTTAAAACTGACAATGTCCGTAAAGAGCTCAAAAAGAGTCAAAATATTTTCAAAATTTTATGGTGTAGTATAGATAATGAAAATATTAACATTCAGTAAAATGTCCATGTATCTACAGTTATTCGTTTTTGAATTACAATAAAATAACAAATAACAAATAACAAATCGAGTGAATATCCAATATTGTAAAAATATGAACTTCAAACGCTCATAAAAATGTAATTTGATTTGCTTGTAGACATATTTTTTTTTGATAAAGGTAGACAAACTTATGAATAACCTTGTATTACATATTCAAATCTTAGATTTAAAAAGAAAAAATTTTATGAATTCTCAACTCAAAATAATTTGCTAATTTTCGTGATTTTTCAGTATTTTGTCAAGATTTGAACTTTAAATGCTTATAAAAAAAAACTGTGACTAAGGATTTTTAATATTTTTCAAATTTCATTGTCACAATATAGTGGGAGCCTTGTATAAAAACTGTCAAGCTTTTTTACCCAACAAATAATTATTGACATTCATAGAAAAAAAGACTAATAAAATTGGCAACTGAAAATGTTCCTAAACAGTTCAAAACAAATCAAAATATTTTGAAAATTTGATCGTGCATAGAAAACGCGAATATAAACAATCAGTGAAAATTGCATGTATATACGTTCATTTGTTTTAGAGCTACACCACAAACCAAAATCGATTTTGTGGAAAACCGATTTTGCGTAAAAATTTCCGTTTATCCTTAATTCTTATGTTTTTTTTCCCGGCGCTCTTGAAAACTATTGGCATTTTGACCTCCCCAATGCAGCAGCAATATTCACTTTTCCATCGAACAAGATACTGAAGTTGAAAATCGAAGAATTATTTCAACTATTTATCGTGTACACAGACACAAAAAAAAAAAAAACAAAAAAATAAACACAACAATGTATTGTAAAATCA
Source organism: Acyrthosiphon pisum (assembly GCF_005508785.2). Classification (NCBI taxonomy): domain Eukaryota; kingdom Metazoa; phylum Arthropoda; class Insecta; order Hemiptera; family Aphididae; genus Acyrthosiphon; species Acyrthosiphon pisum. Next base: position 165,972,313 of record NC_042494.1, on the reverse strand, counting down.
ATACATTCATAGTTCCACTCAGAATCTAAAATATAAAATGTCAATAAGAGGTGTGTAGCTGTGTATGGGGGGAAGTCTTACGCAAATATGGTCCACTATGCTCATATATAACAAGGTTAGAAAATTTCATCTATTTTTTAATCGTATAATTACTTGTGCGCGTCCTTGTCGATTGGGTACGATCAGATTATAGGTGGGTACTGGGTAGTACTACTTATCACATTTAGGAATCCTAATTTTTGCAAAATACCTAACGTGTTACTTTTTTTACGACAATTCACTCATATTTACTCAATATTCTTCAGAAGTGGAATTTTTTCATGGGATTATCTATATATTGAACAGAAGTTTTTAAATTTAAAGGATTTTTTAAAAATTTTTTTTAACATCTATATTAGAAAATATACAATCTTTAATAACAGTTTTTACAATTAAAGCAAAAACATGAGCGTAGAATAAAGAAAAAAACAATATTCCTACTATGAAAGCTTGAGGAGAGCAGCTACCCACCCAGCAGTAACACTCAGACACGATATAGAGATAAGATTAAATTATACAAAATGTAAATAAGAAGTGTGTGAAGCTGTAGCGTATGGGCAATCCTACGCAATTATGGTTCACTATATCATACTAAACTCATCGACAAGTATGAGGTTGGCACATTTTATCCATTTTTTGATCATTCGGACAATTACTTGTCCTTGTCAATTGGATACGAGTAGTTTTTTAACACACAACACTCATTATCTCGATAAATGTTTGCGTTTTTGAACCAAAGAAAAAAAATTGTAATTATACCTGTAAGCGTAAATCGCGTACGCTCACTATACAACTTTCACGGAATATCTGAATCACTGTCATAAAATCACTTCACTTCTCGTTTAACTAAACTTTAATTACTGATTGATAAAATACTATGCTGAAGGTTCAATTTAGCTGATATTGTTTGAAAAAAATTAATGTTCCTTTTGCTTCTGATCTGAAAATATAAAAACATACAACAGTAGGTACATCACCATTCACTAATAAACATACACGTACGTTTAATTAGTGGCCTAACCAAGCTATACAAAACACACTGCAGTACCTGTGCAATGTGCACTGGTAAATCAGCAGAGATTTGTTTTATTGAACAATATAATGTTATAGGTACCTCTGGTACTTACCTAATTTGTACAGCTTTTTTTATGTAGGATTGGAATGTCTTGATTACAGTAATTATTATTATGAGATCAATTATTTTTTACACATCCTTTCTGAATAGGTTATCGCGAACGCTTTTTGTTTTTATACTTTAAATGTTTAATTTTACTTTATAGATAATCAGTTTAATTTGATTTAAATAGATCATTTGTAATTACGTTGCAATTACTTATTTTTTTTTTATCGCTTGACCCTTGTTAATGAATTTTTTCCATATCAAGTATCAATATTCAATATAAGCAATTGCGTTTTCACTAATTCTTAAAAACCTATTAAGAAAGTTTATACGTGCAGTCTATAAAATATCATGCGCCTATTGCTGAATAATTGTTATTCAAGTTTTATTGTAACGAAAAAATGTGTAATTGGGATACATAAATAAAGTTAATAGATTAGAAAACGAAATTATTAAAAAATAACATTTAGATTAGAAAAGAAATTCTGGGAAAAAAGAATCAATTTTTTAATTATTCAAGTAACACTATCGGTTTGTGATAAAACAATAATATATATGTATATATTATATGATCGCATGCAGTGTATTAATTTTAGAAATATGTTGATAATTGTTAAGCCTATAGTATAAAGATTTTTAAAATTGTTTTGATTGTACAAGACTTGTACATTTTTAACAAATTAAAGTGTACCTAATAAATGTCACACGTAAAGTTTTAGTTACAGTTTAGGCCTTGAAATAGTTTAGGCCCATTCATTGACATTCTCGATCGTGATTGTGATTGTGCACATCCTAACCAAGTCCTTATTTCACCGATATTGTTCCATAGTATCTCAATATCAATGTAGTACTCCTATTACTATCTATTATTCCGTTAAGGATTTTAAGCTTGGTTGAATTTAAATGTGTTGAAATATTCCTGACTTCTCGCGACTCTCTGTGAGTTTTAGTGTAACGCAGATAAGTAAATCGATCCATTCCGAAACAATTAATCTTCAATAACTCGTAATAATAGGTAAATATAGTTTCTTATTTTCTTAGATCTAAACAATATTTTCCTTTATTTTAAAGAAAATTAATTTTATACTAATAAGTAATAATTAATGTTTATATCACGATAGTTTGCGTTTCAACTTTGGAAGTTGAAACAATACCCTGCAATGCTCTCTAAAGTTTACCAATTCCATGTGATTTTTCTTTGTGTGAATAGGAATGAGGAGAAGTAAGTAATTATGTGAAAATAGTTGTGTATAAATATATTGAAACAAAAAGAGTACATCACCAATGAGTTGTTAGTGTTTATTATTTTTATTCTCCCTGACTATTAATACCATATTCTTTTGATATTTTTGTTTATTACTGCCGGTAATTAGGTAAATAATAAGGAAATGTCACTACTGGGTGCAGGCTTCTATTCTAGCAAGTAATCTTTTCACTGTATTTTCAATTAGAAAATATTCTTGGTGTACCCATTGTGAGGGGGGGAATCATATTCAGATTTTATATGTATATATTAAAAAAAAAATAAAGATAATTTATTGTATAATACATTAAGCACAAACCTATTAATATCCACTAGGTGCCTAAGCTCCCTTGAATTCGCCACTGCCTTACGATACGTATAATAATGTAATAATACATAATATCAGGGTGGTCCAACCTTTTGTAGTTGGCTGGCCATGTCATATGTTTATACAAGTCCGGGTTGGCAAAAGAAAAAAAGCAATTTAATCATATTTTATAACAAACATAATATTATTACATAATACACAAGTTATCACAGAACAGAAAAAAGAAATTACTTTGAGGACCTCGAGTTGGACCCCACCGATACAGACATTATTATACATTGTTATAACTTTATATTTTTGTAGTTAAGTATATAAGTCGTCGGTGCGTGTGGTGCAGAGAACTATATTATTATAATAGCGTGGTGGACAACGCTGGCCATATTTAACGATATCTATATACATAATTCCGATATGTCTATACTAATTAGGGTATCTATTTTTAGACTGCAAGTACAATTGTCCCCAGTTGTCCATCTGAGTCCGTGTCGCACCACGTAACAGTTTTATTTTTTTATTAATCATATTTATATACATTATGATACACATACCTAATATTTTATACTTACCCGTGCCGATTACATCTTACGATATATAAACCTATACCTTCCTATCATATATATAAATTATATGTCATAGTTAACAAATATCTCTCGTTATAGGCGGGCACATGCATCGTTTTTTCATTTTCTTAAATGTTCTGCAATAATATCATATTATAGTTAAAGATAAGGCACGTTTTCGCGTAAATATCTCTGTTGCTCGAACACATATATAGGTACATTTCGCCGGGGTTTAGATTGACGACGGACGAAGATCTGCGTACAATCGCAGTCTATTTGCGGTCGTCGTCGTGGCAAAATCATCGAGCGACGTCGTGGACAAAACAAATTAAACAATTATTTTTTACTTCTGGGCCGCCTTGTCATTTATAATTACCCACAATACCTTCATAGCAGCACTCTGTCGACGACCGACGGTATAGGCGAATAGGCACTCGCGCGCGTTTTTCTGTCGTATATATTCCACGAAATCCTCGGTCACCGCTCGACGAGTCGTCTGTTGTCGCATATATACCTATATAATAAACTGCACTCCAGTAAGTATAATTGCACATTGCACATTACATTATATATAGGTCGAAACTCCATTTAGGGAAGAAGTGTTTTTTACCGTTCGTATCTCTCGCGCATCCGCCCCATACGATCGCCGCCGCCGTCTGCCTCTGTACATTCATTCAATACAATATTATTTATATATATTATATAAAATATATTTTAGTGTCCGTCTGGCTGCGCACAAGTGCAGTGTGTACCTATATACGCCTATAGAGTTTATTTTTAAATATTAACGTATTAATTTCTCGTCGGCCAAATAACTTGTCAACGATCCACCTTTTTTTCCTCGCTCTGTCTCCGTCACTTCCTCAGTCAGGTCTCGGCGTCCCCCGAGCGTATGTATTTCTGCGGTGTACGCAGATATTTAGGTGCACACGTGGAATGCAAAATATTGTCGCAATAAATAACAACGATATATAACTGTGCCGCAGACGCGCACCCCAAACAATACTGCTCTGTGTAAAATATTGTCGTATTACTATTGTAAAATATACCGAAGAATAATAAATAATTAACAAATACCGTGGTCGCATTTCAGGGTTCGCAAGGCGTAGAGCCGGAACTCCAATCGTTCCTGTTGGATGACAAGTCCAAGATGAAAGAAGTACCACCGCAAACCAAGTGAGTTTTGTTGTTTTTTTTTTTTATTCGCAAGTTCTTACTTTTTATATGTAATGTGCCAGCCAAAGTGGTGTGGATGCTTATTTACGTAATATATATGTATAGGTATACCTAGAAAATAATGTAATTCGATGGTCGGTAGGTATAATTTATTATACTGTAAATGATTATACGCGATCGGAATAAAATATATAAATCGTGTTTAATTGCATAGTCACATCTCTGTATCAAACCCAATCTACTCTTTCAACGATTATTTATGTGCGACGTTTTAATGTTAATTGTCCGTGGACGATTTTTTTTAAATGTTGAATATCACATTTTATTAATTTCAAAAATTAAAATATTTATTATATTTGACATTTTGTCACTATATGTTATATACAGCGTGATTCACTAATCATGTTCATCCTAATTTTTCTCTTTAATTATTATGAATTTAGTCAAATTCTGATTTTATAAACGTTTAACATAATTAAAGACCACATTTTCTAATACTATGATATTTTTATGCCATTTAAGAAGTGTCCAATTTTACAACTTTTTCTTCCAAATCCTAACCACCCTCATTATGTGTGCATCGTTAAGTAGATGATTTTTTTTTGAAAACTTTTGTGTACTTATCCAAGAATAAATTCGAACGATAAGCTTTCGAATTATTAAAGTTTGTGCGCAAAGAAAATAACAGTCCATGATAAGTAGAAGGCATGGGGGTCATTATGATTTGATATAGTTATTAGTTATCGATATTAATTTTTGAACATTTTGTAAAATTTACCGAGTATAATTATTGGTAACACATAATATTATACATAATAATATATTATTAAGTAATATAATAAATGCTACATATATATAATAATTTTCATTATTAAAGACTATTTCATCCTGACAATAGGTACATAAAGTTTGATAGTTCATAATCTAATTGATTGGCTTTTGTTTCATAAATATCAACATTTTCAATAAAATCATCTGCCGAATAATTAACCGTAAAAGAGGGTGGTTATAATTTGAACATAAGAATCTTGTGAAGTTCGGGTCGTATCTAGACACTGCTCAAATGGAGTAACAAATCCGAGTACCTATTTGAAAAAATTACGGTCCTCGATAGTAAACTTAAAAAATGTCATAAACAAGAATTAGAACGATTAAATGATAAAAAACCATTGGATGAGCGCATGCTCAGTGAATCATTCTGTATATGATATACGGTGTATTCTTTTTTTTTGTCCAGAAACGTGGCGCCCGACAAGAGACTGCGCCGCCGTCGTTAATTATTAGTTTTAAAAAGCGTGCGCACCGAACTCTGAACCGATATAATAATCATATATAATAATCATCGCGTACAATTTCGGCGCCGGCGGTGTGCTGTGCATTGATAATTATTTCGGGTCCGTATTGTAAAAAAATATATATATATATAATAATATATAATGATTGATTTCTTTCGAAATCGACGACGACGATGTGATGCGTGGTATAATATTACGATTACTGTCTGCAATTTTGCAGTCAGATATAATTGTATTTCATGTGGTTTCGAGTTGACTATACCACGGTAGTGGTTCACATGCAGGGTGAAATGCGGCAGGTTTACCGCCGTCGACTGATTTTGGCATTCGCGACGTCTACCGCCCGCCAAGGCGTACCTACGTATTTTGAATGTTATTTCCGCGTATCGTGACAGAAATGGTTACCTATTTAAGTATACGGTCGGTCTCGATGAAACTATCGAACCGCGATAAGTCGAATTTTATTAGTTGAAGCGTTGTTAAGTTGTGTTAGAGGAGAGGTGTACAACTCGAAAAATACAAAAGTCGAATTAATTTCTGTTCCCGTTGAGTTATAATATATACCTACCTACTTCGTAACCTCAAACAGTTTAAACGCAACTTAAAAACACTCCGAGGAGCAAGACAAAATTCGAGTTAAATCGGAGTTTTCTAGTTAATATGTACCTATAGAACCGATGACTGTATTTAGTAGTTTGGTACGTACTAAAGTTTCGCCGTCGTTGTGCCGTATTCGAATAGGCTACCTAGTTTTAGGTAATTGGTAATACGCAGTTGGTTAGTTGTAGGTAATTGCTAATACGTGCAGGTATAGGTACGCGTGTCAACGGAAATCGTATGTGTTTAAGTACAATAAATAATAATATTTAGAGATGCTCTAAATATTTACGCATTATTGACATCATCGCATTAATATTATTGTTATCGTTTCTTGTTATTATACTTTCGACCCGACGATGGCTGTGTTTAACCATAATATTATAATCGACGGCCTCTAAAAAACGCCATTTAGACAATATAAAGACGCGTTATTGTCATGGATGTGACTCATCGGGTAAACGATACGGGAAAACGGAAAAACACAACGGCCCATATTGTGTGTATATGTCTATAGTCCTGCAATTATTTACTATAATAATATGTTATCTCCACTCTAAGAACATATAATAATAATAATATCATCGCTGTCTTACCGTCAGCCGCATGTGATGTGACTGTGTGTAGTACTCTACCATAGATTAAATTAAACTAAAATTAAATTTAAATTTATTTAATCTGTGCAGGCACTATTGCAGTGTAATATACGTATATTGTTACTAAATCCACCGAGCTTTTGGCCCGAGTCTGATTCGCGGATAATTGTTAAGGGTTGCGTTCATCGTATATAATATATATGCTGTAATCGTTGTAAATCAATGTAATCGTCATTGTATCGTTGTAAGAATCCAGGTTGAGCCTCCGTACCGCGCTGATAAATCTGGTATCTAAAATATGATATAGCAAAACACTTTTTTTTCAAATATCGATTAATAATATTTAATATTTATAAATAAAATTAAATAAATAAATAAATATAGGTAGGTCGATCAATTTTTTTTTTGTTTTTTGTTTTGGAACTAACCGCATTGAAATAGTTTATCGTAAAAAACAAATATATTTTTACAAATTCATAACCTGCATTTAGGTACATAGTTAGACATTTTAAGGTGTGCTCTGGAGATTTAGTTATATAGCGTATGTGAATATGGTTATAAAAGCCTTCTGCAGTATAATACAACTAGATTTTAAATCTATACCTCTTAATAAAAAAAATTGAATACGAAATAGTCGATTTTCATAAAATCCGTCAGATACGACTTATAAACTGTACTATACTGGCTATACTCTTATATACACCCTTCACAGACATTGTATCATGAAGTAAAATGTTTGTTCTTAACTTTTATAATTATATGCATAATAATAGCTAAGTGATGTAATAAAACCATTATTTTAATTTTAGTAAATTACAAATACAAATTGTTAAAATATATTTACGATAAAGATAGTATAATACGCGTCGCATGCAGTCTTTTGAGAAAACAAAATTGTTATTATAAAAACAACAAATTTTTCTAGGTGACATTTTATGGTAAAATTTACATTTCTTTCTATCGGTTTAACTCTTAACAATTATTTCGTATTCCGATAAATAATTTTTAGTACCGCAGGCGACTACAATCATCAAAGTGTTCTTGTTTTTCGTTATAAAAATAAACAGCCGTCATGTTCGATATATGTCTCGTTTCGACTGCTCTGAAGATAATATAACTACTAAATATATTATTATAGCTCAAAGATAGGTACTCCAATTTTTATCCATCGACGGTTGATTCGTAGGTAGGATATTACGAATATTTTACTAGAAAATTTGTTATATTGCAAATGGCTAACTCATATAAACTTACAAAGAATCATAAGTCATAATATTATTATATAATTTTATATTTTTATTTTCATTTGACGTAAGTGTTATACGCATGTTATCTAAACAAGTTTTGGTACGATTATTCTAATTATTCTAATAATTATTCGTTTTCAATACGTTTATTTTTAAATCGACTTTTATGTGGTTATAATTCATAACCAATTAAATCAATAAATGAGAATAACGATCACGTGCACGAACGCTACGAACAATGTTATAATAACGACTTTCATTTAAAATTAAAAAAAAAATTAAAACATAATTATCATGTTTCTTAATAGCACGTACATGTATTCATTTCAGACGGAAATCTAGCAAAAATCAAGAAAAAAGCGAAGTCGCAAATCTCAATGGCATCGAATACTTCGATCCATTCCTCGAGAGAAACTTGGAACACCCGACCACGTGAGTGTGGTACCCAGCTATATTATACAATATGTCAATATAATATTGTACTGAGTACTGATATTGTGTAATCGAATACAATATAATATCATATTGATATAATATTATTATCATAATATTATAATTATTATCATAATATTATAATTATTATCATTATTCTTACCATTGACTTATTATATGGTTTGTACCGATTTAATTTTAACGGGGTACGCTTATGAATAATTATTTCAACACTATACAGAGTGATTTTTTTAAGCATGCTTACCATTTTTTATACTCAAATTATGCATACATTTAAATTATGATTTTTAGAATTTTTAAATACGCCTGAAGACTAAATTTTCGAATCTTTAAGATTTTTTGTACCACCTAAGAATGATTCCGTGACTATAAAAACGTTGGTTTTTGAAATAGAAACCTCCATTTTTAACTTTTAATTATTCAGCAGATATTCTTTTTAAGAATTTCATTGTATATAAATCAAAGTTGAGTTATATTGCACTTTTAAAACGCTATTGAGTTATATAACTTTGTGCACTAAGAATAATATTTCTATGGTAATGGGTTAAGTTGCTATGTGTTCTTAGATAATTTGAAAATATTGGTAATTTCTATTGATTTATATTTTTGTAAAACCATTTTTAAAGATCATCATCCTTTGTATAAACTCAATAGAATTTTTATGTAGATACATACACATTTTCAAGAAATTCATCCACTAAATAATTGTCATTAAAAAAGGGTGGTTTTCGTTTAAAAAATAGAAGTTTTTATCGCCACGGGACATTTCTTAAGCGTAGTACAAAAATATCAGAAATTCGAAATATGGTTTTTATAGTTATACTTGAAAGTTCTAAAATTAAGAATTTGAATGAATGTACTATTGAAGGAGAATAACCGCGGAGAGCATGCTTAAAAAATCGCCCCATACATAATATATACCTGCTACATAATAATATATTTTTTATAATTATTATACATACTTTTAATTATCTATACACCTACTGCAGTACTACATTATATTCTTACTCGTTTTGTTGGGCTTGTACCGTATCTTTCGTACAAATAAATAAATAACAATTATTTCGATTTTTACAGCAACGGCGAGACTCTGACTCATTTGCTCAAAGCGTCTCTGGGAACCGGGATTCTGGCCATGCCTCAAGCTTTCCAGTGTTCAGGACTTATAACTGGCATATTCGCAACAGTGTTCGTGTCGTTCGTGTGCACGTTTTGTTCGTACTCACTGGTCAGTGCACGCAATATTATATAATATGTACTTACACGCATTCCCCTGAGGTTCACTTTAAAATTGAAATGCGTATAAGATAATTTATCGTTTAAGGCAGAAGTCTCCAACCTCTACAGACCGCCAAGCTTTTCGAACCGGCCTTCCGTGGCTAACATTAATGTTTTGAAAATATAATTTTATAATTAATGAAAAATATTTCTTATATAGTTATATATCTATGTACATCTTCAATTTCATTACCTCTCCATCGCTATATAAAAAAAATATCGTCCAGTTATGCCTTCGTGGCGTATCACAGATTTGGCCCCCCATAAAACAAGTTTTGTTTGAAGGCATAATATACGATGTTTACGAAAATCTCTCGAAAAAAATAATAATGTCGCCATACATAAATTTAATAAATTTAATATTAATTTAATATTATTACGGTGGTGTAATTTTAATCACTATTATATCGCCGATAAATATTAACCAATAACACACAGATCCATCGATCATAAATCATAATACTGCATGTCTTACGAAACTTAATAAAGTTCCCATGCGACAAGCTCGATTGTCAAGCACAGCGAACGTTATATGATATTATTAAATGCACACAAGTAAAACGTCGATTTACAAACTTCTATAACTGAGTCAGAGATATTATTATTGTTTTACGCAATCACAATTTGTTAAAAACTTTAATAATTTATACTTTGCAGCAGTCCCTATAATATATAATGCTATAATTGAATTAAATTTATCGAATACTTTTCCAGTTGGGGGCATATTATTTAGTAACAACATTGTAAACATTATTAAATGTTTGTTAATTTATGTATGATAACTATATGGTCTATATTATAGGAATACGTTAAAGTTAATTTCGGAAAAGTGTATATATAGCTTGAGAAATTATTATTTTTTTAAATAAGTTAATTGAACAGAGTCGCATAAACTTAGTAGGCTAGGCGCTTTTTTATAGTTGGTAATTAACTAAATTTATCTGTAGAAATTTGGCAAAATTAAGTAATTATTATGATCCATTGTTGCGGCACTGAGCATATTATGTTTATTTTTGAAAAGTTTTTTATTTTTATTTACCTAGGATCTAAAAAATCGTTCTTATAGATTTGTTTGGTGTTTTTAACTCATACCTAGGTACTATCGTATATCACACACATGATTATAACATAATTACATATTAAATTATCCTCTCGTCTCGTCTTTACAGGTGAAATGCGCCCACACGCTCTATAGGCGGACCAGAGTGACGGCCATGGGCTACGCGGACGTGGCCGAAGTGGCGTTCGCCAACGGACCAGCTTGGTCGCGAAAGTTCTCGTCGCTCACCCGGCAATTGGTACTCTGGCTGCTGTTCGTCACGTACTTCGGGACTTGCAGCGTGTACACGGTGATCATCGCCTCCAACTTCGAACAGCTGTTCGCCCACCACATGGGCTACGCGTTGAACCTCCGATACTTCATCGCCATGCTGCTCTTGCCGCTCATACTGCTCAGCTACGTGCCCAATCTCAAGTACTTGGCGCCCGTGTCCATGGTCGCCAACCTGTTGATGTCCGTCGGTCTGGGCGTCACGTTCTATTACACGCTCAACGACATACCCAGCATTTCGGACAGGCCGGCCGTGGGGTCCTTGGAAACGTTCCCGACGTTCTTCTGCCTCACCGTGTTTGCCATGGAAGCCATCGGAGTGGTATGTTGCTGTACCCACCCAGCCCCTAGAGGCGCAAAGTATTTGCCAATTACCTGCAGTCGACACTCGTCGATTTTCTATTTCGGTCGTTTTGGTACACTCTGAGTACCAATTTTAAGTACCTACCATTATATTATAACATACCCGCTTATTGATTTTCCTGTTAAGTAATACCTACCTAGATAACACGATTCTATAACATTGAAAAAAATTAGACTTGGATTATATTCCTATTATAATTTATTGCTGCAGGTGATGCCGTTGGAGAACAACATGAAAACGCCCAGAAAATTTTTGGGAGTTTTCGGCGTGCTGAACGTCGGCATGGGTGGCGTGACGGTCGTATACATTCTTCTCGGTTTCCTCGGTTTCTTGAAGTACGGTGATGAGACGAAATCCAGTATAACGCTAAACCTTCCCACCGAAGACGCGTGAGTGTAACATATTATTATATTATGAAAACTGTATAGTGTATATAGCTGCCTTATGTCCATATTTCTTATAAATTTTCGTTGTATCCCGCTAGACTTCCGCCAAAATCCAAGACATATATATTCATACCTAAATACGTCATATATTTTACAAATATATTTAGTTATATAGGTAATGTTATATAATATGAAAAAATAAATATTTATTCAGAACGATAACGTGTGCGGATATGATATGAGACACTCAGACAGTGGCGTAGCTAGGAAATTCTTATGGAAGGAGGGTGCGGAGCTAAGTCCCACTAAAAAATCTCCTTTAAACTTTCTTTTACTTACACTTTTTGTGAAATCATTTTTTAAATATAATATTTTAATTTAGGCTAAATAAATATGGTCAATGTGTGTGTGTGTGTGTGTGTGTGTGTGTGTGTGTGTGTGTGTGTGTTTGGGGGGCGGGTTAGCCTCCTTTGTTATACGACTATTTTATTTAAAATTTTTCATTTATGCATTTTTATGGTGACTCACACCACCAAAACGATGAGATTTGTCGAGATAAACCTGGGTCACACATTAATATGACACCTGTTGTACCTGGTGCACTCTTGGATTATATAAATTATTAAGTTACTTATATCTTGCGACCAGCACGCAAAAAATTTAACCGATTCTCTCTATTGCGGCTGTTATTTTAATATTTGTTTGTTTGTGTTTGTTTATAACAGTGCCGCTCAAGTGGCCAAAATATGCATCAGCTTAGCAGTGTTCTGCACATACGGTCTACAGTTTTTCGTTTGTTTGGAAATCGCGTGGACCAAAATCCAGGAAAACTTTGAAAAAGCTACAATCTACCACAATTACGTCTTGAGAACGGTTCTGGTGACTTTGTCTGGTGAGTCGATACGTAGAAGCAATTTTTTTTCAAATGCAAAGAGTTTGAATCGATTTTTGTATTTTAATAAATACGTTTTAAATTCTGTCAATGGAAAAAATATTTGCAATGTAAATTAGAAATTGATGCGGTAATAATTTATTTATACACCTACGACGTGACCAAACAATTTTTTTCGGAAAGAGAGATGTTGATGAATTACGATTACAACTTATAAGGAACTCATCAAATTTAAAGATATGTGTATTGTCTAATAAGGCACCGCGTAGGTTTTTATTGATATTCTAATTTTATAAAATGCCAATAACTTGCTTAAAACTAAAATATCAATCAATAAAACGTATGAGTTTTCCGATGTAATATGATATTATTATTATTTCTTACCTTTTAATGTGGTATCGAAGGCCACTTTAAAAGAATTCATTCTAATATTAATGATAATTAGGGTAGTACCTAATATGATATGTGTGGGTGGTCTGCGGACGCACGCGAGTCCTATAGCCCCATACCTAAGTCCTAATATATATTTTATACCGGAGGGGGATAGGTATAACCCGCCTCGCTACCCACATATTGTCCGGACGTAGACATTTCGATCCTATACCTATGCCTTTTCTTGTGCGGTCAGTTAAGGTCACCCAATATTTCTAAGATTTAAGCCTCTCCTACCTAAACCGTTTAGGTCTAAGTTCACCCATCACTACCGATTGCGGCGATCATTTGCGTATATTCGGACACGCGGTGTAACAGGAAGTCCTGACGCGGATGAAATAACTTTTGTTCTAATTAATATTTTTATTTTTTAATACTGAAAATAAAAATAAAAATTTGATTAAAATATTTTTTGGAAAAATTCGAAATAACCAATTTAAGATTATAAGAACAATTTTGGTGGTAAAAATATTTATCTAAGTCAATAGTAGTTTATTTTTTAGATTTTTTTTAAATATCAATATTTTTTTTGAGTGAATGAATTTAAAACTTAATAACTCTTTTCAAAATATTAACTTTGGGAATTTCCAGTCATGAATATATTTTTTAAGCCATCTACTGACCATTTCTGTCTTATGCGTTTAAGTAGCATTATTTATTTTATTTTTTTTCGTCAGCTTTCTGTTACGCACCCCGCAGTATACCATGATAACTATACCCCCCGTTGTACTCGATACCTATATTTTAACAACAACAACAACAATAATAACGCACTTTCGTCGTTTCGCAGTGGCGATCGCGGTGGCCGTGCCCACAATCGGACCGTTCATCGGACTCATCGGCGCCTTCTGTTTTTCGCTGCTCGGCATCATCGCGCCGATGATCATCGAGTTCGCCACGTACTGGGACCAGGTGACCGTCTGGATGACCATCCGGAACGCGGTGCTGATCTCCGTCGGCATCCTGGCGCTGGTCTTCGGCACGTCCAACAGCGTGGCCGACATCATCACCGCGTACGTGCCCGTCCCCGAGCTGCCCATCAACGCCACGGGGACGCGCACGGCCGCCCAATGACCGGAAGTCCGGCCACCACACCGTCGACCACTGCAACCGCCGCCGCCGCCGCAACGGTTCCCCCCACACACGCAGAACTCGAGACTTGCGGTCGTGCCGACTAGCAGCGTACGTCATTACGATAATAATAATATTATAACATTATATACCCACACACAACACACACATGAATGATATGATATTGTATGTATTTTTTATTAACGAGTGTATACGTAATTGGATAAATGTATAAATCGCGGTGGTCGGGACGACCGCCGACGACCGACAAGACGCGACCGCCCGTACGATTATTCGTCGTCATCGTTTCCTCCGACGTCCTCCCGTCGACCGCTGCGCGTACGTCTTGTGCGCATGGCTTCGGCGGGCACACATAATATTATAGGTGACAGACATATTATATTACATAATAATATTATTTTTTATGGCGCACTCGCACATTGAAAACAAAACAAAAAAAAAAGTTTAAGTATTATATTTATATTCTTACATTTTAATTTATTTTCTAAACATAATTATGATGTCTGCAGAGACTTAGGATTAATCATTTATTTTATTGTACGATCGGTTTTTTTTTCATTCGATCCAGACAGGCGCTTTACAATATATATATATATATATTTTATGATATTATAATTAAACGAATGTTTTTCATTTTCTTTTTTTATATATATTTATATGTATTTAACTCGTGTATTGGATTTAAGTAAATAAGGTATTATAATATTGTATGTTATTCTTTTGATACATTATGATAATTAATATAATATAATTGAAAATTATTAAAAAAAATATTTATTTGTTGTCCTATAAGACAAGACACTAAAATCGAACCAAATCACCACATTTTGGTCTGAGAGGAATATAAAAAAATTCTATACTTAACCAAATTCGGTCGTCCTACAGGCAACGTTTTATGATATTTCAATTTTAATGAAAGTCGTGCAACGATCGTGTAAAATATTACAATTTTAAAATGTCCGTTTATTGGTGAAAAATGTAAATGCCATAAGAAATCTAACCTACAGTCATTGTGTTAACTTTATAGATAATAGTTTGATAATCAGTCAATTGACAGTAGGTAACGATGAGAGTTGAAAATGACATAGACCCGTATACAAGAGACTTGCAGAGACTTTAACGCCGAAGGCCTACGGGCATGTATATGAGCAGTGGCTCTGAGTATATTATACGCACTTGAGGGGGTGCAATTCATTTAGATGTCAACGATTTGTGTAAGCTATTTATTACCTATTGGATTGGTATTCAATATAAAAGTGTGAAAACCGTACAATATCATTTATTTATATTGTGCTGTATTTTTGAATATATATAAGTATTGTCTTCATTCATTCAAAATTCAACAGATTTCAAAATTGTTTTCTTTTCTCCATATAAATAGCTTTACAAAATTGCTGTTTTTGAATTTTTTTAAATAATTTTGGGTATGGTAAATTATGGTAAAATGGAGTATGTCGGTCTCATAAATAGTACATTGAAATAAACTTCACTATAGACCACCTGAATTATTTTTCGAATTAGAGTTATTGACTTTAATTGACTATAGGTGACTATATACCTAGTATATACCTACCATTATGGTACTAATGTATAATCTGGTAGAATGAACATCCTTGCACAAAATGTTGCTACAGAATTCAATGAAAATAAACAATGGTCGAAGTTGAATTTCCGCGACCGTTTCTGTTAGTCAACGTTTACTTTTAAGACGAAACAAACAAGTCTTTTGATAGTTCAGTGGCGCCGAACTTTGAAAATAGTGGTCAGGTGAATTCAAAATTCAACGGTCACACATTTATTATGTCCAGTGGCGTATACATATCATAGTGCCAAAGTGTTGCTCAGGCAAACACCTTAAATATGGGTGAGCGGGTATTGATAGAAGGAAAATAAAACATTTCATACATTGACGATGATATATACTATTGTTCATAATGTGTTTTCTGTTATTTAATATTTTCCCGTTATAATTTTAACGCAATCAAATTCACATCAAGAGAGAAAGAAAAAAACATTTCACAAACTAAAATGAAAAGACGGATTGCTTATCCATAATATGCCAAATAAAATTATGCAAAGAAACCGAAACAGAATTATAATCCAACAATAATATAGTCTAATGTTAGTATAGCATATAATAATAAAGTAATAATGTACATAGTATAGTTTATTATATACTATTTTGCAAGGCTGGGCAAGTTAAAAAAAAACTTATTATTTATACAACGAAAGCGTGTACCTACTAATTTTTTTCCAACCCAAAACTAAATTATAGACCATAGTGTTTATACTTTATACAGTATTTCATTATTTATATATATTATATATATATATATTTATTATATTTCCATATTCGAATGATTTAAATTTTTAACTTTAAACAATTCACGGTAATTGTTTTGACATGAAAACGAAATAGACTGAAATAGTGAAATATAATAAAAATATATTAACTTAGCTTATTTCTTAAAATGAAAAATTAGTTTGTTAATTTCACGTTAATTAAAAAAGAAATTTAGTAAGTTAACAGTTAAGTTAATGAAAAGCCAAAAGTAACTGTAGTTAAGTTAAAGATTTAAAATTAAATCAATTTTTTAACTTTTTAACTCGTTAAAGCCCAGCCTTGCTATTTTGTATTAATCGACTAAATTTTGTGTATTGTTTCAGAAAATAACCATTCATACTATATTCAGTAAAAAAATCCTTTCAGTACATTAAGCTGTATTGCTATAAATTAATAATTTAAAATCAAAATATTTCTTACACTTGTATATTTAATACTTATATTTTAACCAATTAGAAAAAAAAAATCATAGAATTACGAAATAAAAATTAACTCATTGAATAAAAACATTATTCAGTAATCTAAACTACTTTGCCGGTACTATAGGTACCGTAAAGATTATCTCGATTATTCCCTATTATAGTGTCACCAAGATTTTTGGGCGACCCTTTTAAAAAGTGTATGTATTGGGCAACCCTAAACATTTTTTGGCGACCCCCCAGTTTGAGAATCGCCCAACCCACCTTCAGATTCTCTGCACAAAATGTAAATTTAAGACAAACCTTTAAAATTATAAATCGAGTCACAGTCTCTTTTGCAAGTAATAATATTTCTGATTTCATAAATGTTAGTATTTTGTATAATAATTAAGATTGGGAAAATATACAAGCCGATACCATGTGACTAACACAATCACACTTTTATAAAAGAATATGACACACTATTTTTGAATTAATCGTTTTTTCTTTTTTATATTTTATTAGTCGACGTCGCCTGTGCATCGGCTCCTCGACCTAGTGATGTCAATGTGAATGTAAATTCACTAAGTCCTCGATTATTTAACTCCCGATTCAAAAGCTTATGTCTGACACAATCATAATGTATAAGTAAAGAGAATTTCGTTATATTTTTTTTGATGAACGAATATAATATATAGTTAGTACTGTTATAATTTCAAGACGTATAACCGCGACAGTAGGTCATTTGCACAAATTTTTTTCCCCGCACACAACAGTCCATTTTATGTGCACTTTGCTTATAATACATATTTTTTATTTAGACAAACCAGATGATAATAATATAATAACTAATAGTGTTGTAATATAGTGGGTAGGTATAATAATTGATAATAGTATATTATAACATTATATAATATACTGATGATAAAAAAATGTTAATATTTTGTCCTGTATATAGACTTAATAATAATATAAAATAATGATGAAAATTTGGTGCTTTACGACTTTGCAAGTATAATATAATATAATCTTACGATGACCGCCGTAATATAAAAACAGATGTAAAAAAAAAATTGCTCATGCTATCAGTTAGTTTTGTGGGTAGTTGGTCGACGTCTTCTGCTGCCCTTTTACTCGAGATTCGATGCAGTTCAACGCTTCCAGCATCGGAAACAGTTCGGTCATCAGCCCGTTCGTGACGCTTACTAGATCTTCTTCGGTCACGATGAACCCGTCTGTAAGAAAAAAACAAAAAAATCACTGAAGACGTCTGCACAACAGGTGTCTCGCGAGACGATCGAGTTTCTCGTATCGATTTTTCCATGCTTTAAATTTTATAAGTACCCGAATGTTTCTCGATCAACAAGTGACAATACACGCTCAATATGCTGGTAATGTCGTCGTCGTCGTCGTTGTCATCCGTTCCGGTCGATATCAGTTCATCCAGCCAACGACTCCTAAACCGCACAAAATATTAGATTTAAATACGTATATAATATTGTAGCACAGTCATATCGTAATTAAAATGTAAATAGTATTGTCGGGGGCGGAGGGTTGGTGTTAAAATGGCCGCATAATCCAAATATATATATATATATATATATATATATATATATAAGATGTTTAAACAGCCCCCGCCACCCCCGAGTTGTATTTAAATATTAAATTCAAACAACCCCAACCCCACCCTTCAAAAATACTGAGTTGGACGCTCCTGGGTTGTTCCAATTGTATTAATTGATAGATATAACTATACGGTTACAACGGGCAAATATATTATTATAGTCTCTCTAAAATAACTGCAGGAAGATGAAACAACAAAAGTATACATACTGACAGAGATAATAAAGATAAACAAAAGGTTAAGGTCTCCAATTTGATTGTTATGTACTAATATTATTGTTGATGGTCACGTTATATTATTTTGTTTAACACTAATTGTTATTAATTTGTATTATGCGCTCGAGCAATTTGTTAGAGAATCTCTAAAGTCTATTAAATAATCTAAACTTAAAATAATAATTTACGTGAATTAAATTTAAACGTATCTCAACGTATTATTTTCAATTATATATTCAAGATACTATATAGTAGAATAATAATTTATAATTATACAATCTCTGGTGAAAAATGATTTTACTAATTGTGAGTGTGACTTTATGCGAACTATTTTAAACATTATACGTCGTACATTGACTTCCAATTAAAATCAAAAATACATACATATTATTAATATTGCGAATTGCAATGCAACTAAACCGTGATAAACAAACCAAGAATTATGTGTATTTAATTTGATCAAATGTGCTTGGAATTTACCATTGAGGTAGCACCAATTAAATTGCCAATTTAAACAGAGTAAAAGTTACCAGTACATTTTTATGTATTATTATACTATTTAAGATTTAATATTACAGATTTCGTACGCATAAAGGATTAAAATCTGTATAAAAAATAAGCATCGATAATCGCTTAGGTATCCAATTATAACAGCGGATTGGAGAAAAACATTATTGTACTCCCAACACATCAAACAATCAAAAGAAAATATATGTCATGGAGAGCTGTCTCAACTAGTGCAATATTGCGTAATATTAAGTCTGAATCGTATTTACGATAACTAAGATACATTTAACATATTTTTAACGCAATGATACTTTTGATATAAGAATAATGAACTCCAAACGTAACTTTGAAGAGGCGTGCAGACTTTTGCTGGATTAATTATTAATATCTTGTGGAAATGTACCATTATGAAACCTGATATTTTCCCAAAATAAAGACCTATATTCAGTGATTTATATATTGCCGACACGTTTGATAAATATAATATAATATGTCCCTGCAGACCTAACAGGTATACACCTTTCGGGTACCAATTAATTTAGTAATTTGAAAACCTAATCATGTTTGTTTAAAAAAAAAAAAAACATTTCATGTTTCTTTATAGTTGTATTCTACAGTGTTCCAACTCAATATCGTTTGATCGTCAAAATAGATAACCGATAGCACAAGGTCATCCATTTAACGTAAGACACTCATTATTTCCAAAGACATT